>NW_026938359.1:0-11528 GCF_032062105.1 Saccostrea cuccullata
AATTTTGTTTTTATTGCGTATTTCATATTTTCCATGTAAAGGCAATGTTTTAATTTCAAAAGAAGTGGACGAAATCCATAATCTTTTCTTTTAATCTTTATTTAGTTTAGGCAGATTTATATCAAGTTATCAAAGTATGGCAAGTTCTAAATAATTTTACTTTAATGGTTTTGACAATTCTTCCTATTCCTGGGTTAATAGAACAAAATTACGTGAACATTTTACCAAAGTGTCACACTAGAAAAAAGTAATTAAATATTTTATTTGATGCGCTGACGAATTTTCCATTGAAAAATGAACAGAATAAAATTATTCCTCTACAACTGAGCTCGTAGAAACCTTCAGGATATCAAAAAAAATATTGGACGAAAAGAGATGTACCCCTTATGCAAATAACAAATTGTTTCTTTCAAAAAGAGATAATATAGCTCATTCAAATAACCTGCTAAAATTCTTATTCAAAATTTACACTCTACCAATCTCATATAATTATTCTGTTGTTTTTTTCAAAAAAGAAATGACTTCTCATACATTACTATGATCCCTATTTTCTGATAAAAGCAATTTTTGGAAACGTTTGGTAAAATTTTTATGATTAAAAATAAGTAAAGATAATATTCTACAAAATTGTATTGTCATTCACAAAGTGTGCTTTATGTCAATTCAGTTTTAGCAAACACACTCTTCATTATTACTCGTCCCATCTTGATGTAATTGCTTTATCCCACGAAAGCTCAGGTTTCCGACAATTTAAAAAATGTTTAAGAGAAAACCTCAGTTGTTATTCTATTGTATAATAAATTTTTTGAGAAATTTAAGAGAATTGTTGTATATTTTTCATTTTTGTTCATCTTTTTATTTTACGCACATTTTGCAAACACCAACAAACTCTTCATGCTTGATGTCTTAAATTCAGAAAAAAATCAAATTTTCTTTAATAATAATTCTATCTCAGGAAAGATTTCAGCTCTTGAAATAAATTTCAGAACTTAAAAAATCATAGAAAAACATTTTGAGCTATAAACATCATAAAAACATTCTCATTTTTGGCATACTTTCATCATATCACGTTAAACTGTCGATTTTTCCAGGGGTTTCAATTACTTTGAACGATAAATTCACAGTTGGATAAAAAAAATCAGAGAATGTGATGACTGCACAGCTTGTATCCAGGTAACTGTGGTTGAGAAGCAAATGCTTTATAAGTTGTTTGTGTAATAATTAATAAAGAAAGGGCGTATTAATCAGGTTTACTGATTTTATAGCCATGGGTTTTTCTTAACTTGAGACAAGCAATCGTGGAGTCCTTACATAACCACGATTCCCTTTGATATTCTTGACAAAATCAAAAATACAAATATAAGTAATAAACAATGATTATTTAGTGAACATGGCATTATGGATGGCAATAACCAACTTATATTCGTAACGGCTTGTTCACTGAATCACATTGTGTATTTTTTAATTATTTAATAGTAACCAAGAGCTGGTAAAAAGATTTCTAAATTTAACAACCATTTGGCAAAATGTACTACGTATTTATCACCAACTGATTTGTCAGATGGCTTATATTCTATAATATATTATTGATTCATCAACAACCATTTGTCAGAAGGTTTCTACCTGAAGGGTAAATAGTCTGTCCGCCTGTTACGCTTTTGGGTGCCAACGTCTTATTCGAAACTCCTTTAAACCACAAAATAAAATTTAACGATACTTTCACGTACCCTTTGTAACTTAGTGCCACTGTACACCTCTTATTGTACTTTTTGATCGGACAAACATTTGGGTTTGTCACCGCAAAATATTGACATAGCCTTTTAATACATATATAGAACTTACAATATTATGACTTTTACGAGACTGTTGCTGATATTCTTGCTTCATCAACTTAATTGTCAATAATTTACCTCGTTTAAGAAATTGTACATTCTTGGAGAATGCTTTTGTGTATTCAATCAATTGAGAGATATAAACCCAGGATGTAGGTAATGAAGGTATATTAATATAAAGGAAAAGAAAATTGACGAGTGAAATGTGTATGTCAACATTTTAATAAAAAATCTTGGTTGTATAATTACCATTAACGCCTTATTCCAATTAAAATTTTCAGATATGACATAGATGTTTCATACTCCGTTGTATGTTTTATCTCTTGCTCACTAGAATGTATCTTATCGAAATAAGAATGGAATAAGCATCGTTTTTTTTCGCAAATACGCCGTCGATATGTCTAATTATTGAGTTGAGGGCTACAATAACTTTTTTTTCTTTTCCTGTAAAAGATTTTGGACAAATTTTGCTTCGTATGGATTCACAAATAGGACTGCTAATAATGAAATAATTTTACATATCTTATTTCACAAATTGATTTGACACTTATTTTGGGACTTCCAGAGCAATACATGGACTTTGCCAATACAATCATATGGGAGGCAGGGCATCATTTAGTGAGGTCAATGCTCACAGCGCATCTAGTTTTTTCTGGTTTCAGTCGTATAAGTCTGATCTTTTACAACGCAGTCTAATCTATTACAATGAGAAACGCGATTCAAAAAATGTCAAGTGAGCTTACAATTTTACTTAAATATTTAGTTGAAATATAAGCAACCACTCTCTAAAATATTCGTAACAATTGATTGGAAATGACACAATCGATTGGAAGGAACCCTTTTGTTGTAATGACAAATATCATTGTTATTACCAACCCTATAAATACCTGTACAGGTTAATTATTTATTATACAACTATATAATAAAAGCAACAAAGGGTGATATAATGTAATATTATAGCCTTATTTCTATATCTTTATATCCACGGGGTGTTTACTATAAATGATGCCCACTAGTGTATACGGGTACGCATAATAAATTGACATTCTTTGTGTTAAAAAGGTTAACTGCTCTAGATTTCCTTCTACGTATACAGTGATAATCTTCCAATGAGGAAAGCCAGTTTTCTTACTTAGCCTTGACATACAATCGTATATGAATGCTTTGAACATATTTTATTGTACAAATACTATACAAATGGTTTGAACACAAGTTCTAACAACTTACTAGGTTTTCACCATACAACTGTCAATATATATACATAGGGAACAAGAAGCCCAGGGGCCACATCGCTCACCTGAGCATATTGGAATCAGGTCAGAACTAAAAAGTTTACAAAGGGGGGGGGGCTTGAATTTTAATACTACTTGAGAATACCTTGTTATTAATACAGCATATGACTTTGCTGTTCTAGATAAAAAGATTTTTTAAAACATTTTTTTCCCTATAAATAACTTCATAATAATTTAAATTTGTTTCCCCGTTGTTTCCCTCTCTACCCCAATGGGCCATGATTTGGAGCAAATTTAAATCCTCAATACATGGGGATGCTTGTACATGTCAATATGACTACATGTAGTACTAAACATAACTTTTATGTTCTTGGGATTTTTTCCCTAAATTTTTCTACGTAAATCTTTGATCCACCATTGTGGCCCCACCCTACCCTTGGGAGTTATGATTTTAACAAACTTGAATCTACACACCTGAAAATGCTTATATATAAATACCAGTACTCATGGCTTTGCTATTCTTGAGAAGATTTTCAAAAATATATTTTAATGTAAACCTTGAATCCTTTATTATGGCCCACCCTATCCCTGGGGGTTATGATTTGAACAAACTAGAATCTACACTACCTGAGCATGATTCCATAAAAATATCACTAACCATGGCTTTGAAGTACTTGAGCAGAAGATTTTAAAGATGTTTCCTAAATATTCCTATTTAAAACTTTGATCGGCCATAGTGGCCCCACCCTAGCCCCGGGGGTCATGATTTAAACAAACTTGAATCTACACTACCTGAGGATGATTTAACATGAGTTTCATCTTTCCTGTCCCAATGGTTTTTGAGATAAAAAAAAATTCCAATATATTCCTATTCAAAACTTTGATCGGCCATTGTGGCCCCATACCTACCCCCAGGGGTCATGATTTGAACAAACTTGAATCTACACTACCTGAAAATGCTTCCACATGAATTTCATCTTTTCTGGCCCAGTGGTTCTTGAGAAGAAGATTTTTAAAGATGTTTCCTATATACTCCAAGTCAAACTTTGATCGGCCATTGTGGCCCCATACTAGCCCCGGGGGCCATGATTTGAACAAAATTGAATCTACACTACCCGAAGATGTTTCCACATAAGGTTCATCTGTTCTGGCCAAGTGGTTCTTGAGAAAAAGATTTTTTTTCCCTATATACTGGGGTATATTCCTATGTAAAACTTTGATCGGCCATTGTGGCCCCATCCTACCCCTGGGGGTCATGAGTTGAACAAAATTGAATCTACACTACCTGAAGATGCTTCCACATGAATTCATCTTTCCTGGCCCAGTGGTTCTTGAGAAGAAAACTTTTAAAAGATTTTTCATATATACTCCTATATAAAACTTTGATTGGCCATTGTGGCCCCAAACCTATCCCGGGGGTCATGATTTGAACATTCTTGAATCTACACTACCTGAGGATGCTTCCACATGAGTTTCATCTTTCCTGGCCCAGTGGTTCTTGACAAGAAAACTTTTAAAAGATTTTTCATATATACTCCTATATAAAACTTTGATTGGCCATTGTGGCCCCAAACCTATCCCGGGGGTCATGATTTGAACAATCTTGAATCTACACTACCTGAGGATGCTTCCACATGAGTTTCATCTTTCCTGGCCCAGTGGTTCTTGAGAAGAAGATTTTAAAAGATTTTTCATATATACTCCTATATAGAAATTTGATTGGCCATTGTGGCCCTAAACGTACCCTCGGGGGTCATGATTTGAACAATCTTGAATCTACACTACCTGAGGATGCTTCCACATGAGTTTTATCTTTCCTGGCCTTGTGGTTCTTCAGAAGAAGATTTATAAAATGTCATTAATTTTTCACTATTTCCTAATTATACTCCCTTGTAAGAGAAAGTGGCCCTTCATTTGAACAAACTTGAATTCCCTTCATTAAGGGATACTTTGTGGCAAGTTTGGTTGAAATTGCCCCAATGGTTCTTTAGAAGGAGATGAAAATGTTAAAAGTTTACGCCAACGCTTGGTTAGATAACAACTATACTGCCGTAAATAACATAGATGTTCGCTTCATTAGTATCTTAAATTACTCATTTTTATTGAATTATGTTTGTAATCACCATCAAAAAAAATTTCAATCGTTCGTCACGGCCGACATGTTTGATAACTGTAATATATATTAGAGTCATCTGCTTTCCTTTAGCGATTGGGGGAGGGGGGGGGCAAAGGGAGAATCTTTTTAAAATCAGACATCTGCAATTTTAATTTGACCAGCAAAATAATACTGTAGATGTATTCACAGTTTATATCGTGATATGAAGACTACTTAGCAAAAGTGAGAACTCTTAACTTATATCCTTTTATTCGGCTTAGAAAATATGGAAACTTCCTTTCTGAATACAACAGTCGATCAAGATGTTGAACTTCCTACTAACAAAAGATCATTCAAATTATCTATTCACTTCCTGCACTTATTATGGCTTCCTGTTGCTTTTGATACAGACAATACTTATACATTATAACACTTGAACTTTGGCTTAAAAAATTTCCAGCTCACTTTAGTTTCGACATATATTTTGGGTTTCCCGGCCAAAGGCAAAATATGGCGGGGGTATCATTTAATGAGATCAAAGGTCACAGTACCTCTAGTTTTTTTTTTTTTTTTTTCGTGGTTGAAGGGAAGTTTAGTAAATTTTTTTTCCCCTTTTGACTTTTTTCTTGACGTACAATCAATTGACCTTACCCATAAACATAACGTGCATCATAAATCATAAACTCTTGATGCACACTAATTGTTCAAAATATTTACATTAAAAAAATTCAACTGTTCACTTTGCATACATTATGTTTAATTCTATACCATGATTATTGCCGACTTCAAAGAAAAGCCACGGACATTATTCTCCTATAAATCACGAACGTCACCAAATAATTATCAGATCAGAAACACGTATCAAACCTGAATAATTCAAATGCAAGTTTGGCTGAAGAATGAAATACTTGTTTGTGTCGTCTTTTGCAGTATAAACACTGTAAATTGCATCAAGTTGCTGCTGAATGTCGGTTTTTATAGCAAAGCGGGGCTATTTCACAGACCTCTTTAAATTGATCAGCATTTTTAATTAGTAATATTCAGAATTTGGCTACAAGTCCCATTTAAATGCCATGTCAATTTTTGGAAATTTTAGAAACATGATGTTTGTGAAGAAAAACATGAAAAAATTAAATGACTTTATGAACATTGCAAAATCAGTGGTGTATTTCTATTAAAGGTATTAAAAAGAGTTTAACTTTGCTATTTCCTTTATCATAGTGAGCAAGATTTTTTTTTGAAGTGTATTCAAATTTCATTGGTCAAAAAGTTCTACAGCTTGATCCTTGTAAAGTTTCAATTTCTTACTTTCTATTAAAGTGTTGCAAGTTTTGTGCTTGAGTTAAAAAATTAATTCTTCCTGAATGCTGATAAAATATAACCTAGATTTATTCCAGGAAGTATAAAGGACTTGACAGATTTAAACTGGCCACTAGTCATGTGACCTGAGTAAAGAGAAAGAGGACTTGTACTTGGGCGGACGCCATTATTGTCTTCTAAATATCAGGTAGGTTTATTCCTTAAGAATATTTATTTTCTACTTTTTAAAATGACCTTAAATCAGTTTTTCAGATATATTCTTTCATCACTGGAATGAGATTTCACTATTTTTGTAATTATTTCTTTATCAAAAACTCCTTTCTCAGTGTCTTTTACTGTGTACATTACACTTAATATATATACTGGTAAATTGTACATAACATAGTTGGTGATTTTTGCTTTATGAATAATTTAACAATTTTCACAGCCATCTTTTGGCCTTCAAAATTAGGACAATTTACTAGTCATAGCTCAACATGTGAAAATCTTCGGAAAAGCTGTTTCGACTCATTCTGATTCAGTATTTAAACTCTTTGCTTAATCTTTTGAATAACTGAACGATTTAATTGATCATAAGAAATAGCCTTATACTTCATGATATTCAGCTTTTAATTTTTCTGAAACACATTTCTGTTATATTTTTTTGTTTTATATCATATCTTATCTGTCAATAAATATTCACAAAGATTTTTGTATATTCAAGGCACAAACCTTCTAATCATGGACCCCCGTACCAGTGCCCAAGACGTGATGCGATGCGACCTGTGTGAGACCGCTGTAGTACAGATGCACTGTGATACATGTCTTGTCAACATTTGTAAGGCCTGTGTGGGAGAACACATCTCAACAGATGAATCCAAGGATCACAAAATCGTCAAATTTCAGTCCAGAAAATCAACCCCCCTCTACCCTGGATGTGCAACTCATGATAAAGAACGATGTGAAATGTACTGTAAACAATGTGACATTCCTGTTTGCAACACTTGCATTGCATCTGATCAACATCTTGGTCATAAATTTTTTACAATTTTGCAAATTCTGAATGAAAAAAAGAACAAAATAATCAAAGAACATACCGAATTAAAAGAGACAATTTATCCCACCTACCAGGACATTGCCTCTGATGTACAAAACAGAATGAGTCAGTTAGAAAAGGAATATGGAGATCTCTCAACGGCCATAACAAAACATGGAGAGGACTGGCACAGAGAAATTGACAAACTTGTCCAGAAACTTAAAGATGAAGTTGATGAGATGAAAAAACACAGTTACAAACTCTACGGAAACATCTGGATGAAATAACCAAGACAATGTCTGACATCAGGGATGAAATTAAAGCAGTTAATGCCACCATAGACACTAATGACTTGTCAAAACTGTTTGGGACTAAATTCAATAAAGAGAGATACCAAATGCTTCCACAGAAAATTGTGCCATCTTTACCTAAATTCTTGCCAGGGAAAATTCATGAAAAAGAACTTCATGACAGGTTTGGAGCTTTAGAACTAAGTTCTCTTACTTCAGATAAACATGGGTACAGCATGAAGACAGCACAGAAATCACCAAAAGCTGGATCCTCTTCTCCAGTTAAACAGCTGCTTGATAAACCAGAGGCTGTCACCACCATACACACTGGGTATAAAGACCTTTACCGTGTGGCCTGTCTAAGTGATGAAGACATCTGGACAAGTGGAGATGAAAACATCATGAAACTCTTCAGCATCAATCTGGGATCATTACTCAAGTCAATCAGAACCAAGTCAGGGAACGAACCATCTGACATAGCAGTGACAAAAAGTGGAGATCTAGTTTATATCGATACCAATGATAGAACTGTGAACATTGTGAAGAATATGAAGATAAAGGAGGTGATCAGACTACAGAACTGGAGACCTCGCGGTGTCTGTAGTACCTCCTCTGATGACCTGGTTATCATGGTCAGTGATGATAAAAGAACAAAAGTTGTCCATTACTCTGGCTCCACAGAGAAACAAACCATTCAGTTTGATGATAACGGTAAACCTCTCTATTCATCTGGTAGTTATATAACTGAGAACAGGATCCTGGATATCTGTGTCTCTGACCGTGAAGCTGGAGAAGTAGTGGTGGTCAATCAGGCCGGGAAACTGAGATTCAGGTACACTTTGAATTGAACATATTTTACTGACAAAGTCATTAGGATAAGACAAATGTTCTACAACTCAGATAGTCTTTTTCATATACAGAATTTTACAAAATTGTCCATATTAAAGTACAATTATTTTCAGTAACAAATCAGTTAGTAGTGTCAAAGACTGTAAACTCTTGATACCAAAATATAATTCTATATACATGATATATACAAAAACTATATTTCTTTTGAAATTCTACCAAATCCTTTTTAAAAAGTATGAATAAACGTTAACAATTTCTACATTTTGTTGATCAAATTCAGGTACAATGGACATACTCCTGCTCCAAAGAACAAACCATTCAGTCCACTAGGAATCACCACAGACAGTCAGAGTCACATCCTTACAGCTGATGATAACAATAACTGTGTTCACATCATAGACCAGAATGGACAGTTCCTCCGTTACATAGAATGTGGACTGAGTGGTCCAATGGGACTATGTTTAGATACAAATGACAATCTGTTTGTTGCTCAGTGGATAAGAAGACAAGTGAAGAAAATCAAATATATGCAGTGATGTTATTGTACTGTATACCATGGTATAATGTAGCATTTTAAGGATAATACAAGTCAGTGCATTCACAAAAGAATGGTCTTGCATATAGGTAGTCATATTCCTTGTTTGTCAAAGATGAATGTATTCAAATGAGTTTGATATTAATTTAACATATGTTTGATGTCAATATAACATTTTTTTTCAAAAACTGTGTCTTAAAGTAATCTTCTCTGATTCAGCCTCACTAAACTTTGCTCATATATAATTTTAGATAAGTCCAGGAATACTACATGTTTGTGTGTGCTAAATCACTTGAGTTATAACTTTTCTACAAACCTCTCCTGAAGATTGCAACCGCCTCAAAAAGAAATAATAATGTTTTGACACACTTTAATGAACATAATAAAATTATCAACATTCTTCTTTACTTATATTTGGAATTCATAAAATGATATAGATCCAAGCATCTCTGGGTTATAATCTATTTGTTGACCCTGACAATCAAGTCATGCTTTTCTGTACAAAGAAAATAATTTTTATAGCCAAAGAAAAATAATCATATGTTAGTGTATTCTAGTAAGTTAATTAATTAAGGATTCATCAATACCAAAAAAATATTTACTTAATTTTTAAAACATCTCTTGTGATACATAAACCTGAATCTCTCTGCAGAAATGTTATCATGGTTATACCTACCACTCAAAGAGCAAGTTATTGATTTACTATGCTTACCTCATATTAACAAACTGTCATTCCTACAACCCAATGTTCATGTTACATTCTATGGAGAGCCAACAGGTTTGAAATTCCAACTCTGTAATTCTTAAAATGTACACTTGTAAACCTGAATTTGTAAATTGTAAATCATAATTTTAAAATTTGTCAAAAATTCTATCACAATTTATTAATTGTAACTATCCTACTTAATTCGACAGTGTTAAATGCAAGTTTTGCCAATATTCTCATGTAATTTGTAGATTTGCGATTTGTCAACTGGTGACATGTAAATTGTACTTTCGTGATTTGAAAATTATGCAAGACGAAATGGGGGTGCTATAAGGGTGGCAAGTTAATTCCTTCTTAACAGTTTTATCTTTTCCCCAATTCGTATCATAAACATATAAATAAATACTCGTGAATTGTTTAATATACAAATTAATTTCATGTCTGTCCATAAGACTGTTTGTAAATACAATATATTAGCAGGGGTATACTCTTGTTAAAACTCCCAACAATCCTGAATAATGTTTCAACATTTTTAAAAGCCTTTTCTGCTGTGTTACTGGGAGATTTGGCAGGAAGGAGTGGGCAGTTTGAGAGTTCTGGCCCCCTCAGACCTTCAGTTATGAATTTTATACAGTAAAACAATCAAGAAATAACCCTGCCCACCAACCCCCTTCAGGAGTTATGAATCTTTCGTAAATAAGTAGAAGTATCATAAACAAACTTGAAACAGTTTAACAAGGAATTAATGTCCATTAGCCCCCGCTTCAATACACACAAAAAAATAGGTCTTTTGCATTTGGATGACTTTTTTTAAGGGGCATAAACCCCCTTCCCTCATTTAGAAAATATTCTGGAACTTGAAAATGTATTGACAAATTTATTCATGTATAGTTTGTAAAATACACATTAGATTATATGCTGTATAAACGGAAAATTTATATTAAAAATCTTTGAAGTGATCATGTGTTAAGTAGATTTTTTTAAATCTTTTTTTAAAACAGATGGTCGCTCGCGTGGAATGAGTCGGGAAGTAATTAAGGAGTTGAACGTGGGGACCAGTCCTTCGGATGAGACTGTATAAGCCGAGGTCCCATGTCGCAGTAGATGCTGGCAAGAACAAGATCCCTCACTGCTCCATGACCCGAGCACAGGAGTCAGAGTTTTTATCGTCAAAAAAAAATCCAGAAAAGTTGAGGGTGGGAATTTTTAGGGAACGATTAGGAAGGGAGTCCTCCTTTTTGAAACCCTCATTGAGTTTATAAACATTAATCAGATGGTTCTAAAGAGCCTACCATTTCCAAGAAGTTTATAAAGCAAATTTTATTCATTTAGTCTAATCTAGTCATCATGCATGCAGCATCGTTTTTTAAACGGATACCCAGAAAAATAATTGACACTTTTATCTGAAAAAACGAAGGGAGGGGGGTAATCCCTGTTGAGATTCTGTTGGGCTAGATATTTGGACTGACGCCCGCTGAGGATTCTGCGGGCATCAGTCCAAATATCTAGCCCAGCAGAATCTCAATAGGGATTAGGGTGGGGGGTATGGTTCTTACTTTTTCACTTTTCGCAAGGCATGTTTTTAATCCATATTTATAATGGCTTTGGTACTAAATTGCAGTAAAACATCATGTTTGGGAAAAGCGAGGAGGGA
>NW_026938360.1:0-11673 GCF_032062105.1 Saccostrea cuccullata
CAGAAAACATTTTGATGTGCACAGTCTCGACTTTATCCAAAATTTTTACCGATCATCTGTAAAGCCTTTCCCCTATAATTACCTCTTTTACTTAATTTGTTTTTATATGAATATGAAGATAAAGACAATATAGTGTCATTATTTAAGAGCCGATAAATCGCAAGCAAAAGAAGGGGAAAAGGAGGAAGGTGTACGTGAAAAAATTTTAGAATTGGCCAACATAGTCACATATTTGAACCCCATATTAAATGTGAGTGTGTAATTGTTTCAATCGCATAATAAAAATAAAATAATATATTAAAAAAAGGGTTAACTAAACCATCTTCCGCTTTAGTGCCAAATTATAGTGGGGAGTTCAGCAGTAATCTAACTAAGTAAATATATATTTTTATAACTTTTTTTATTATTTAATCGTATACCGCGGATTTTTTATATTGATTTGACTACATAAATAAACATATTTAAGTTTTTACTAATATCATGAAGTAAACATGTCAACTCTCAATTAAATGTTGCATAAATCTTAAATATTCATCATTGATTCCAAACTTTATAGAATCGTCCATTATAAACACTTCACAATTATTTTTACGCATATTCTAGTAAATCATTTTTAAAAAATAGTTCTACGGCATGTTTGATTGATTTGAACATATTTTATTGTATATAAAACTGGGATTGGGCAAAAAGTTCTAAAAACTTAATAAGCTCTTTCCCTACATGGGCATTATATCAAACATATTTACATACATGGGTTTCAGCTTATGAATAAATGAATTAACAAAAAAACATGAATATATTATAATCAGAGCAACACACATTCAATAGAATACATTCCTTATGTAATACACATGCTGTATAAAATCTATAAGAAATAATTATAGTATCAAGCGAATCGTCCTGACTCTTTGATAAAAGATTGTTCAATAGAAAATAGGTATTCATTTTCAATATCATTTAACGTTTCAACTCCTCAAAGTAAAGTGTGAGTATCGACAGCATGTAATTTGCCCATTTGCAAAAAAAAATTGTCAAAAAATTATTTTCTGGCTTCTGTATATTTCTTGCATGAGAAGAAATAATGATGAGTATCCTCCACTCTTCAACAAAAACATAGTGGAATCAAGATTATATTACATCGAAAAAGATCGCTATTAATCACACAGTTATGTCGAAGCCTCTTACGTATTATATTTAAGCGTCGAACTCCGTAACTGAAGTAAGAGGGTGGCATTTGTTTATTGTAAGAAATATACTTTTTAAAAATAGATAACGAGGAAGGATTTCTTACATTAAGAGGTAATGAGTTCCATTCATCAATAACAAGGGGAACGAAAATTGACTTATAAGCTTGCAATCTGCATTTGGGTATGTTATAATTCTGCGAGTTTCGCGTATATATCTAGATGAATTACAGAGTAATTGAGTTTGGGATTATATCTGTGAGATATTCAGGAACTTGGTTTTTATCAATTTTATACATTGTAGTTTGTCTAGTCTTTTTCCTTCTTTCATTTAATGGTTCCTATCCTGTTTCAAAGAAAAGTGCATCTTTAGAAGCTAACAGAGTTAAGCCTGTGACGATTCTAGCAGCATATAGTTGTAATTTTTCTAATTTTCGCTGTTCGCCTACATTACATCCACCCCACACCAAGAAAGCGTATTCTATCTGTGACCTAATAAAGGTTGTGTACATGAGTGAAAGAGTTTGACTACAAATTAAAGTTTTTTTAACAAGCCTAATTTTTTATATGCATTAACTAGAATAATATCGATATGTGTAGACCAACTAAGATCTTGTGAGAAAAAAATCCTTAAATGGTTATGAGAAGAAACAAATTCTGGTTGACTTTGCTGGAAAAAAGTTTAGGATAAGTAACACTTTTTCTCAGGCTAAAAAAACCTTTGCTTTAGTTTTAGAAGGATTGAATTTAAGAAGCATTTCTTCGACCAAACCTTTAGCTTGTTAAGATCAGAGTTCAGTTTGTTTTCGATAGTATTGACATTTTTAGATGACTCCGACATGTGTAAAAGTACTTTTCAAAACGGTCTGTTTAAATACATCTAGCTGAGACGCCGCCCGTGTGTATAAAATAAATCACTCTTCAGAGTATTTACACAGAAAATTCATTTTTTTTTTAAAAAATCTTTTTCTTTACAGTTTTACGCAAAGAATTTACAAACTTCTATGGAAAACTCGCAACTATTTCATTGTGACGCAATATTAATCAGGCATATGACGTCACTGATACATCAATGGAAACGTGGATTCAACCTGAATAATAGAGCCAATTTTTATCTAAATATCACGTTTGGATGCGAAAATGAACAATATTTTGAAAATAAATTAGTTATTTTTTGTTTAATAATTTTCTTTAGTGTATCGATTCTAAATATTTCACTAGGATTCCGACAAAATGGTGTTTAGCAGATTTAGCGATGTCACGGGATATAACTCTTGCATCACAAAATTTCACAAAAACGTCTTTATATTTTGCCAGAAAACTACTATCGCAAGTGTTTTTCCCACCGATTTTATTTTTTTAAACAAAAAGATGAAATATTTCTAGATTTAGTTAAGTGTGAATTATAGTCCTGTTAAAAACGTATTAGAAATTACAGTTCTTTGTTTCTGATATACATTCAATGGTTTATATAGGAGAATTCAAATACACAAAACACAAGGATATTTTACTAAATAAGCAATTTTCAAACAAATCTTCAATTACATTATTCCTTTTGGACTACATTGTTGACTAATTGATTGTATTCTGCTTAACGTCCCTCTTCAGAATATTTCACTGACATCGAGACCTCACCATGGCTGGTGAAGGGCTGCAAATTTTGGCCTATGCTCGGCACTTAGGGCCTTTGAGCAGGGTGGGATCTTTATCGTGCCACACATGCTGTGACACGGGGCCTCAGTTTTCACGGACTCATCCGAAGGACCGCCCCATTTAGACACCTTTTACGACCAGGAAATGGGTACTGAGGACCTATTCCAACCCGGATCCCCACAGGACTTGGACTATACTGATATTGTATTAACAGGCGGCACATCGAATGTGAGGAATATTTGATATTTTATTAAAAACAATATTGGACTACATTGATATTGTTTTTAATAAAATATTCCTCACATTCGATGTGCCGCCTATTACATGTAATACAATACTGCCTGTTTTTTTGGTGGACTGCCTCTTAGGTACACACAGCATTGTAAAACAAATGCACATTGTGACATCGTATTGTGACGTAATTGATATTTCCCAATCAAGGTAATAAACACATCAACAAAATAACACCGGCGCAAGGGCACACCCTAAACAATTTTAAAATAATAAAGTAAAATACTATTAAGAATGCTTTAAAAATGAATAAAATTGCTGCACAAATCCTGTGCGCTTTCTCACTTGGTGAAAATTTTGGGAAACTTACACCGGACAGTGAATTTTTACCCTGTTTCAGCTTAAAACTTTTGAATAACAATTAAGTAATTGCACTGTCGACAATTATCCAGCAATATCAGAAATCCTTGTAATATTCTGCCTCTAATAATTCCTTGTTTGTGAATAACAAAGTTGAATATGCCCTTGCGCCGAAGCTATTTTTTATGTTCCTTATAAACTTGTGTATTTCAGGTCTATGATGTCATAACATGACGTCATAATGGGCACTGACTAGGGCATGACGTGGGTTTGTATAAGAAAACATATTTCAACTTTTTCCTGTGTCATAAGTTCAGCCCTTATGCGTTTTAATTAGTCAATTGCATAGAAATCTTTATACATTGCCTTAAGTTACTTGCGTTGTCATAATGACCTTCCACAGCAAAATTAACCTGCCATTGGTTTATTAGTTGACGTTTTTCATTCCAATTTTATGTCCATTTTATACTTAATTTGACTACAGTATATCTGTCTACCGGGTCCATTCTTTGGGCTGAAGGCGGGTTTGACCGGTCGACTATAAATATTTCTTCTATGGAACTTGCCCGATCTTTGGAAATTCATAGAGTCCGTGTTTTATGCCCTGTCCAAAAGTTGACTAAGTAGATGAAAACAGGGATGAATCATTTTAATTCCAGTATGTAAAAGACCCACCAGGTACAAAAAATCGTTTGAAATCTATTTTTGTTGTAGAATGTATTGTGTTCATGGTGGAAGGAGGCACACTGTTATACACATAAAATGTATTATTGCTTAAAAAGAAGTTAAATTGTTTATGTCTGAAAACGGGTAAAAAAAAGAACATTTTAGAATTTATGCATCACAATGAGATATTTATTACGTGCAGTACGAGACATTTTCTTTTAATTTTATATTTTGGTTCATTCTTTTTTGCTAAAACCCAAGCAGAGCTCTCATTGTATTTAGATTATATTCTGTTTTACAACATTTCATACAATATATCTATTAAGAGAATCTAACATTGAAAAAAAAAATCATGTGTTTCAATTTTAATTTGTTGTATAAGAATTTGAATAAATGCTAATACCCTTACATGCACTTTTATTCTTCCATGTTCATTATCTCGATATCCTCCCATGTTGCAGCGTCTCGAAAGCATTCACAATACATGTTTATTGATTTTTTTTACAACCATCACAACAAAAAAGTTTTTCCATATCCTTTCTTCTCATGACTTATGTTAGAATTTGGTTTTCGCTTGGTAATAAACTTTTGTGAAAATTAATGTTTACAATGGATGCCTTACTTTGACCTTTAAACCTCTATTATGCTCGTACGTAATTGAAAATTGACTGAAAAATAGAAGATGAAGGTAAACAGAAAAATAACTAACAATACATTATTTGTGAGAAGTAGGAATCAAGGCAGAAAAAATATCCCGGAAGAAAAACTAGAGATGAAGAAAGGAAGTGAAGATATGGTGTTTCTTGTTCGCTTCCTAGGTGAACTACTTAATTTAATTTTAAATGACTCATCGTTTACTTTTTATTTACTTTAAGCGTAATATTAATATCACAAAATATATTCCGAATTTTTCCTGCTATCTAAAAGGAAACCGTTATTTAACATTAGGAGTCCGAGTATCCTTTACCCAAACCAATCAACATGTAAATAGATGTAAAACAGTATTTAATAAATATTTTACAGGTGATTGAAAATGTCACTTAAGTCTAAGCCTGTTTCATGATTCGGGAGTCAGGTTCTGAATATGTATGGGGAAAAGACATTTTTGCACACGTAATGGTAAGGTACATTCCCATGTGTACGAGGGCCGTTCAAAAATTACGGGGACTTGCTGCACACAAAAAATATTTGACGACAGAATCGGGCAAAATGACAAACATAATATGAAAGAATCTTTACTTATATGGTCTTCAAAATTTCATGTAAAAATGTTGTAAATTGGTATCAATTTTGAGTGATTTGTCAGGACATAGCATTAAGTCACGGAGCAGCAAAATCTTCGATGTCGCAGGCATTATAAAAAAATATGTGATTGAGTTTTCATTTTATCAAGTGAACATTTTCCCAACAATACCTCTACAGTTTGAGTTACTTTATCTACTCAACATCCAAACTACATTTCATGTCAAGCCTAAAATCTATTTAACAAGTAGAGAATATTCTTTTTTGTTTTAAAACCAAAAACTGCAGGTATTTATCAGATATAGTGTGATATTATTGACTCTCAATCACGTTTTTTACAATCCGGCTAAAGTTTCCATTGATAATCTTCTTCCCGTCCTCCCGTATAGCCTTTTTACAGATATCTAACGGTCTAAAATTTCAATTTGCTATTTGTGGACGAATGTCACGAATACCCTCGTTTACTACATGTTTTATTATGCATATTTTGGATCTATGTTGGCGATATCTGAAGAATTACATATAATTTAATAAAAGTTGGTGCGCCGTCAATTCGGGAGACGTCATTTTCACAGTCGTTTTCACGGTAATCGCATTTGGGAAAAATCACTATATTTCTGTTAGTACTTCAAATATCACGTCAGAAATCTGAATACATAATAATAGAACATTTTATAGCTACATTTAAGAAAATTGTCGAAAAATATCGCGAATTATAGAAAATAGATGAGTTAAATTTTGGATTCCGCATGCTTTTGCTTGAATTTTTTTGTCGTGCTCCGTTCCTCTTCATCAGCTATATCAACATACAGAAAATTTTAGCAGAATTTTTTTAAAATACAGATATTTTGCCCAACATTTATTGGAATAATTAAGATCTATATTTCTGTGAAATTTTATAACTATAATATGACGTCTGTAAGACTAAATAATAGCAGAGTCGGCGTAATTTTTGAACGGCCCTCGTACATGCTGCTAACTAGTAGTAAAATAAGTTCATATACAGAATGTCAAACTGACTAAATACTTACAGTTTAGAAAGGTTTTGTAAACCATTGAAGGCATTGTCCTGTATTACGGTAATTTTGTTGACGGAAAGATCCCTACAAAACATGAAGAAAATATATTGCATTCAGTTGTTATTAAAGATATGGATACAGCCGTCATAAATAAAGAAGGTTCCAGACATTTGTTTCCAATTACCGATAAGATCCCTAAACAAATTGAACAAATCATTCCATTTCTCCAGTTATTTTCCAAGCATTTTTAATGGCAAAAAGGAATACATGAATCCTTCTTAAATGCAGAAGAGTCCAGACATTTCTTTTAGATGAAGTTGGAATACAACCAATTGTAGTCAGTTGTAAACATGTTATTAATAATAACATGAATTACAAATGTTATTAGATAAATTAGTGACGGCATTATCAATATAATAAGCATTGAATTACAGTCCCTGAAACGTTCTACTTTCCCATTTTTCCGTTCGTTCACCGTTCGTTCAGCGTGCGTTCACCGTTCGCTCTTCGTTCACAGTATTACGTTCACCGTTCACCGTGCGCTCGCGTTCACCGTTCGCTCTTCGTTCCGTTTACTTTGCGTTCACCTTGCGTTCACCGTTCACTTATCGTTCAGTCTTCATTGTCATTCGGAACTCCGAAGTGAAAGGACTTATCTTTTTGATGGTAAGGATTTACATGTTTTTTAATTAAATAACTTAGATATCGTGTTTAAAGAATAATTATTTCGTTGCAAAAATTATTTATGATATTTATATTTATATTATTATAACTCAGCTGTTACTTATTTCATGAATTTTCCCTGGAAAATAATTAATACATTAAGTACATACATGTATGTTGAACGATGCTAAAATATTAAATTCAAAAAAGGGCAATGTACAAATGCTTCACGCACGGCATCAATTTGATGTAATTTTAAAGAGGACAAATTATTAATGGATATATAATAATTAATCCAAGTCTTTTACAGGACAAGAATACATAAAAAGATATATATTTCTGAACAGTACTGCAAATATTCAGTTAATTAAATATCTTTAGAGCTAATTAATTTGATGGTGTGGTTTGAAATTTTAAAAAAGACCAGCTGTTTAAAATAGTTTATTATTAGAGAAGAAAAATTCCTTCCTTCTCCGTACCTAAACATGTTTCAAAAATATCTTTTTCTGCTATTCAGTATAATTAAGAACCCCCCCCCCCTCCTCCCGGTGCCTTTTCTCCCGAAATAAAATTCTTATTGAGTTTTTTCAGTATATTTTAATTAATATTTAATTTTTATTGTAACACAAGAAAATCAGTAGTAAAACCAACATCAAACAGTCATTAAACAATAGTATTTTAGTACAAACTTGTGCCGACAGTATTATTTTAAATTGGCAGGGAATATGTTTCAAATTCAATTTAAAACTTAATCCTTCCAAGTATATATTCGAATTATTTTTTTTTCTGCAGAAATGCAAAAATCAGATCTAGAAATGATAGGGGAAAATATTAAAATTTCTTGGAATACTAAGTGACACCTTGCCTTCGGCATGTTCGGTGAAACCCGATTTCCACACCTCCACTGTGTCGAATTATTTTGATTGACAGCACAAGCACGCTCTACAAATATAGCACGGACTTCCTGTGAACTGTGTGAACTCGATGATAGAAAATAAAAATCAATTATTACTGTCAAATGGATTTGTTAATCTAAAAAAAAAAAAGATTACCGTTATTACCTTTATTGCTTGGAATATTTAGGAAAAATAATTAGAATTTTTATTTGATACAACATATATCTGAGAATCGAGGAGGTCTCTCTCTCTCTCTCTCTCTCTCTCTCTCTCTCTCTCTCTCTCTCTCTCTCTCTCTCTCTCTCGAACATTTCTCTGTTCAATAAAAACTATAACAACACATTACTTATTTAGTTTTGAAAATTTAATCTACACATGTATTACAAATAATTTGAATGCCTCTTTTCAACATCTTGACAGAGTATAATCACGGGCGGGAAATGTCTACAGATACATGAAGAAGTTAGCTAAAATAATCGTCATAAAAGAATAAAAAGGCACATAAATATAGAATATTTTTCAGTAGAATTTAAATAAAACGAGAATTTTTATGCAGTACGATAACAGTCAATGTCAAGAGATAATTGTGAATTTAAAAAAAAAAATCCGTTATTTTACTCAGAATCGCTTTGGCACGGAAATACATGTACGGTTGTTTCAACAACGTACAATGTAATTGATTCATTCTATAGTAGCAGTTTTATCTTCAGAAGTCCACATTATTTTGTTAGTGGAAAAGAATAAGCATAATTATTTACTATATTAGTAGATTTATTTATTTTTTAAGTACACGCGGTAACAAATACACGTTTGACGGCGATTAAAATCATGTTATTAAAATATCGATTTAAACATAGGTATATGCAGAAAAAATGTTTTTATTTATTCATTAATTTATCTATTGTTTATCTCAGTAGTAATTTTATCTTCTAAAGTCCACATTATTTTATTAGTTAAAAGAATAAGCATAATTATTTACTGTTTAAGATTAATTTATTTTTTAACTACACGCGGAAACAAATACACGTTTGACGGCGATTAAAATATGTTATTAAAATATTGATTTAAACATACATATGTGTAGAATTTTTTTTTTATTATTATTTATTTATTTATTTATTTCTCTTTTGTTTATCTATTGTGTATTTATATTTATTTTTGACATTTGAATAATAGAATAAAAGAATAATTTCAATACAAGGAAAAGACCGAAGGCATTCCGAATAAATAAATCATCTTGCGTTCACCGTTCGTTCACCGTTCACATTGCGCTCGCGTTCGCGCTCCGTTCGCGTTCTGCGTTCACTCACCGTTCACCGTTCGCACATCGTTCACTCGCCGTTCGCTCTGCGTTCGTTCACCGTTCGTTCACCGTTCAGGTGGGAAAGTAGAACGTTTCAGGGACTGTAATCCATATGGATAGTATATAGTATCAGCTATATTGTAGTGTAAGTAGTCCTTGTAGTTGTTGCTTTGTTTTCTTGTTTATCGCGGTTTTTTTCTTTTGTCTGATATATTTCATACATATCTATTCATTTTTTCCCTTACTGATTTGGAAGTAAAGCTGTATTTTATGCTTTAGTGGATATAGAGTAGGTTATACTACAATGCAGAATATCATACTCTTTTTCTTCCTATTTTAAACAAGTTTGTTTAAATCAATAGATTCAAATGCAAAATAACACAGGATTCAAATCATCTATCAAAATTTGTTTTTGGAACACTGGGAGTTTGAAGTCAAAATACTATGACAAAACACAAGACCCCTTGTTTATAAAAGAAATTAATAAATGCGACCTTAGCTGTATCTCATTTGGGCAATGAATCAAACATTCAAAATATTGGTCATTTTCATGTTCATACAATATGTAGAGCAGCATCCAAACACAACCAGCGTCATTTTGGTGGATTGGCAATTTTACGAAAACCTGATTTGAAAAATCATATCAAAATTTTAAAAAACACAAATCCCGATTACCAATGGGTTAAACTTGAAAAAAATTTCTTTGGTTTTAAGAAAGACCTGTTTATTTGCCTTGTATATTACCCACCTGGTGGCTCTACATATACCCAGGGGCTAGACAAATATATTCTTGACTGTATTGAAGCAGATTTGTGTACTTATTAAAACACGGGTGACATTCTTCTATGTGGGGATTTTAACTCCAGGGTAGCTGAAGAACCAGATTTTATTGCTCAACATGATGAATATTTTGAACCTATTTTTGACAACTATCCAACTGACAGGAACTTGTTAAACAGACAAAGTCCAGATAAAATGATTGATAAAAGGGGCAAAGAACTTATTGATTGCTGAGGTTGTTAGCAATCAATTACGCATATTAAATGGTCGAGCCCTTGGTGATATATTTTGCCACTACACATATTATACTTCAAATAGGGCTAGTGTTGTAGATTATGTTATAGTGTCTGAAGATATTCTTGATCAAATTTTACACTTTAGAGTGAATGATTTTATTCCAGTCCTTTCAGACACACACTGCAAACTTGAATGGACATTAACAGCTTCATATAATATCAAGCAAATCAATACAGAGGGTAATATTTACCAGCTTGAACCAAAATATTGTTGGGATAATGATTCATCATATAAATTTCAGCTTGCACTGTGTGATGAAAGGTTACAATCTAGAATATTTCATTTTTGAATAAGTTTTCTTATTATATCACAAATGTTATAAGTTTTGCTGTAAACCCTGAAAAAATTTGGTTAGATATGGTCAAATATACTCAAAATTTCCAAAAGACCGACCACTTTAAAATCACTTTTATAAGCTTCATAGGGAGTACAGAAAATTAAGAAAATGAAAATACAGAAAATATAGGCAGTCGATTCTTGAACAGCTGGCGACATTACATGATAAGATTGAACAGTATTGGAATCTTCTAAATGAACTTAAGGGCACAAAAAGGGGATGAAAGAAGCTCTGCCGTTGATCCATCAACTTGGGTGTCACATTTTTCAAAACTTAATGAGATCAAAGGCAATTTTAAAGAACGTATTACACACCTGGAAACTGTGCTTGACACTCTAGAGAAGCAAAGGGTTTTTAATGAATTAGATAACTCCATTACCAGAAATGAAATCCAGAAAGCAATTTCAAGCCTAAAATGGAATGAAGCACCTGGTCTTGATAACCTATCAAACAATATGTTAAAAAGTGGCCAGCATCATCTGATTCCATGTATTCAAAAATTATTTAATGCTTGTTTATTCAGCAGTAATTATCCCAAACAATGGGCAGATGGGTTTATAGTTCCTATATATAAAGCAAATGATGTTTCAGATCCGAACAATTATAGAGGTATAGCTGTAACTAGTGCGATTGGTAAGCTATTCAATAGCATATTAAATAAAAGGCTTGATGATTTTTTAACAAAAAACAAAATAATTCATGAGTGTCAGGTGGGGTTCACAAAGAACGCTAGAACTACTGATCATATGTTTATTCTCAAATGTATAATTGATGAATATTGTCAAAGAAAGGGGGTAAAGTGTTTGCTTGCTTTGTTGACATCCAGAAAGCCTTTGATAATGTTATTCAAACTGGACTGAAAATCAAGTTACTAGAAGCAGGTGTAGGCTCACTATTCTATAATATTATTAAGCAAATGTATAAAGACAGCAGGTCTTGCATACGAATTGAAAAAAGTGTAACAAATTTCTTTCCAATAAAATTAAGGGTTAAACAAGGAGATACTTTTATTCCTAACCTATTTAAAGTTTTCATAAATGAT
>NW_026938361.1:0-11768 GCF_032062105.1 Saccostrea cuccullata
AAAAATAATTAATCAACAGCTTTTTGACCCAAATTGAAAAATAAATCGACGTAAAAATTTCCAGATTTACGTATATGGTACGTGGCATTAAACCCCAGGAAAAATAATTGTCATATTTAAAGGACAAGTTGCGGCTCATATCTAATTTTTCAATACCATTTTATACCATTTTATTCAAGTACTAATTTTTTTACATACAATTTTACATACATTTTCCTTACATCACTAAAAGTTGGGGGGGGGGGTGCAACCAACGTTTCAATGAACATTTCATATGGTATATGTATTGGGGAAATTTAGTGGGGGGGGGCAAAGCAATAAGTATTTAAAACTCCAAATGGTTTCCTTTACTGTATATTGAATTTAGAAAACTATTTTTGTGTAATGTCACAGCATAGGTCACAGAAAACTTTCATGTATAAATTATGCCCCGTCATCTTATTTTCTGCCTTAACAATGTTCATATGAGTTTTTTTTTAAATATCATAATCTAAAAAAATAGCAATAAAATGTTGATAACTCATTTTGAAAACATAATGATACGTATACATTTATTCCTTTGAGGTTACATGGTACTCCCGGCGTCAGAGCTACGACAACCTTCTTTCATCAACCTCTTGAAAGAACCAGATCGTAAGCACGTCAAGGAACTAGAGAAAGAATTCCAAAGAAAGACCAGGGAATTACTTTCAGCTGATGGTTGTAAATGCTTATGGAAAATTAAAAAAGGAGGAAGTATTTTTCTAGTCATGTAAACTCCGAGGTGATTCAATGAAATAACTCCAGAGAGGCTCTTCAAAACATTATATCTAAAGCCCCCAATCCATCTTTGTTTGAGAAGAGAATGTGAATCGTCAACACAAATTTAAACCCTTATGAGGCTAAATATGTTGCCAACCAACATAACCAGGTCAGAAAGTTTGGTATCTGACCTTGACCTGAATACAGATAGAGCTGGCTGTTTTAAAGGATGCTCTGTTCGAAAAAGCTTGCTATACCGATGTCAAGGACACAGTTACTGAAAAAGACCCCTGCACAGAAGGACACCATTCAAAAATGGAAGGAGGGGCTACAGCTGTGTGTAGGAGCAGTCAGTGTAAGTTAATTCTTTCACTTTGTTTGATTGCACAATAATGATACGTACTTATGGCCAACAAAGAGTTTACAAATATAATGTAGGTGTATTCAATGTATTCATAAATAATTCTATGATATGTCAATGTTTTCTTTATAGAGAAAAACACTTAACCGATTCAGGTTTGAAATAAAATAAGCACAACTGGACACTGAAATTTGGAATGAATTTCTGGAGTTTCAAAAGAAATTAAAAAAAGAAGTAAAAGAAAGAGAAGATCAGTACGCGACTGTTAAAGCCATTAAATGAAATTCCACCAGAAGACATGCTAAAAATTCTTGAAGGAGTACAACACAGAAACTATTAACTTCAGGCAGCTGATCTCGCTCTGTATGGAGTCAAAATCGTAAGTACATTTATTCATTATATTGAACAAATCAAATTTAATTTAATTTTTATTTTACTTTTAGATTGATTTTTATTGTTATTAATTGTATCAATATATTTTCTTATTTTTAAAATTGTTAACAGCAATGAAGCTAACAAAACGCAGTAGTGTTATGCTTGTAAAGGGGGCGGGGCCTAATTTATACGGGAAAAGTTTACTGTGACAACACAAAAATATAACTTTTATGTATTTCTCATAATACCTGAAAATGAAATAATGTGCGATTTTTATTTGTGTTAACCTTGGCAGTAACTTTTGAACAGTCAGGGCCCTCATACTTCATATTTGTAAACTTTGTGACTAGGCCTTTCTTTAGAAACCAACAACCTTCACCCAGGCCATAATTTCGGTATCAACATGTTTGATTTGCATAAAAGACCAAGATGTGTTTGTGAAACACTGATGCCCTTGTATGGCAACATAGCAAAGATTAAACTTTTCTTTAATGCAAAGAAAAAGGTATGGTTTCCATACAAATGTTGCCCTGTTATTTTCTAAAAAATGAAACTAGTGTTTCAGTTGGAGTCATGCTTTTTAATTAATTGAAATTCAATGCAGAAAAATTATACAAATCATTTTTCTCAGTAAGTGTGTGTTTTAAATGCTAATAATGACGTCATAA
This sequence comes from Saccostrea cuccullata, assembly GCF_032062105.1. NCBI lineage: Eukaryota > Metazoa > Mollusca > Bivalvia > Ostreida > Ostreidae > Saccostrea > Saccostrea cuccullata. The sequence continues at coordinate 2,146 of NW_026938361.1, forward strand.
ACATTGCATTTTCCCGTAATTCGTTAGCTCTACTGGTCAGAGACCAGAAGAGCTTATGCGATAGTAATGCGTCTGTCTGTCCGTCTGTTTGTCTGTCCGTCTGTCTGTCTGTAAACAATTTTTCAAAATGCTACTCCTCCTACAGTTTTGGTCCGATTTCAATATAACTTGGCACACAAGTAGACTACACTAAGATACACAATTCTGTTTATCGGTTTTTGATTTCGATCAACAGTGTTGCCGTGGTTACTAAAAATAGAAATTTCTGTGAAATTCTTTCAAAATGCTACTTCTTCTACAGTTAGGACTGATTTCAATATAACTTGGCACACAAGTAGACTACACTAAGATACATAATTCTGTGTATCGGTTTTTGATTTCGATGAACGATGTTGCCATGGTTACTAAAAATAGAAATTTCTGTGAAATTCTTTCAAAATGCTACTCCTTGTACAGTTTTAGTTTGATTTCAATATAACTTGGCACACAAGTAGACTACAACTAGATACATAATTCTGTGTATCGGTTTTTGATTTCGATGAACGGTGTTGCCGTGGTTACTAAAAATAGACATTTCTGTGAAATTCTTTCAAAATGCTACTCCAAATACAATTTTTAGCTCTACTGGTCAGAGACCAGAAGAGCTTATGCGATAGTAATGCGTCCGTCGTCCGTCCGTCTGTCTGTCTGTCCGTCTGTCTGTAAACAATTTTTCAAAATGCTACTCCTCCTACAGTTTTGGTCTAATTTCAATATAACTTGGCACACAAGTAGACTACAATAAGATATATAATTCTGTGTATCGGTTTTTGATTTCGATGAACAGTGTTGCCGTGGTTACTAAAAATAGAAATTTCTGTGAAATTCTTTCAAAATGCTACTCCTCCTACAGTTTTTATCTGATTTCAGTATAACTTGGCACACAAGTAGACTACACTAAGATACATAATTCTGTTTATCGGTTTTTGATTTCGATGAACGGTGTTGCCGTGGTTACTAAAAATAGAAATTCTGTGAAATTCTTTCAAAATGCTACTCCAAACACAATTTTAGTCTGATTATAATATAAATGTTGCATGCAAGTAGACTGCACTAAGAACATAAAGAGAATTAATTAAGGATCATTATTCTATTTATTGTTGTTGAAAAGTTTCTACTTTTCTCTTCCTTTGCTATAAGTACAAACCAGTAGAGCTTCAGTCTCGACAGAGACTTCTGGTTGTCTGATTATAATTTAAATGTGGCATGCAAGTAGACTGCACTTAGAACATAAAGAGACTTAATTAAGGATCATTATTCTATTTATTGCTGTTGAAAAGTTTCGACTTTTCTCTTTTCTATTAGCTCCTTTGCTATAAGTACAAACCAGTAGAGCTTCAGTCTCGACAGAGACTTCTGGTTTTTAAAAGTTGCAGAAGACACCAATTTTCAATTAAATTTCCTTTCAGAAAACATTGTCCACAGGCATCGCCCACAAAGATCTTGAGATATGCGATTTGTTATTGAATTTTGCACAACATATCAAGCAAGAAGTCTCTGTCGAGACTGTAGCTTTACTGGTTTGTACTTATAACAAAGGATGAGAAAAGAAGCCATTGCCATATCAGACCAAAACTGTAGAAGCAGTAGCGTTTTAAAGGAATTTCAAAGAACGTTCAATTTTTAGTAACCAAGGCAACATCATTCATCGAAATTAAAATCCAATGCACTATTTTATGTATCTTAGTGTAATCTACTTGTGTGCCAAGTAATATTGAAATCATATCAAAACTGTAGGAGGAGTAGCGTTTTAATGGAATTTCAAAGAAAATTCTATTTTTAGTAACCATGGCAACACCGTTCATCAAAAATAAAAAAACAAATGTACTATTTTATGAATCTTAGTGTAGTCTACTTGTGTGTTACGTAATATTGAAATCAGACCAAAACTGTAGAAGGAGTAGCATTTTAAAGGAATTTCAAAGAAAATTCTATTTTTAGTAACCATGGCAACACCGTTCATCGAAATCAAATCCAATGCACTATTTAATGTATCTTAGTGTAGTCTACTTGTGTGTTACGTAATATTAAAATCAGACCAAAACTGTAGGAGTAGCATTTTAAAGGAATTTCAAAGAAAATTCTATTTTTAGTAACTATGGCAACACCGTTCACCGAAATCAACAACCGATGCACTATTTTATGTATCTTAGTGTAGTCTACTTGTGTGCCAAGTAATATTGAAATCAAATCAAAACTGTAGGAGGAGAAGCGTTTTAAAGGAATTTCAAAGAAAATTCTATTTTTAGTGACCATGGCAACACCGTTCATCGAAATCAAAAACCGATGCACTATTTTATGTATCTTAGTGTAGTCTACTTGTGTGCCAAGTAATATTGAAATCGGACCAAAACTGTAGGAGGAGTAGCGTTTTAAAGAAATTTCAAAGAAAATTCTATTTTTAGTAACCATGGCAACACCGTTCATCAAAATCAAAAACCGATGCACTATTTTATGTATCTTTATGGAACGCCGTCACTGCCTTATAGCAGAACACAACGATTCCATTGCGTCATCCTTCCATTACATTATGTCAACCTTACATTACATCATGTCAACTCTTAATGACATTTACTCACACTACTATTGTATTGTGTCAACCTTCCATTATATTATGTCAACTCTTTAGACATTAACCCACAATACTATTGCATTATGTCAACCTTCCATTATATCATGTCAACTCTTTATGACATTAGTCCACACTACTATTGCATTGTGTCAACCTTTCATTACATTATGTCAACTCCTTATGACAATTACACACACTACTATTGCGTTATGTCAACTTTCAATTACATTATGTTTAGTCTTTATGGCATTAACTCGCACTTTAATTACATTGTGCCAATCTTCCATTGCATTATATCAGCTCTTTATGACATTAAGTCAAAACAATTTTACGTGGTGTAAAAATGTTTTTATATATTTTCAACTCATTATTACATTATCTGCACTCTCTACTATTTGGTCTAAGTAGTTCATTACATGATGTGAATTTATCTTTAACTCAATATCAATTCGCTATAATACGATGTCAGAATTTCATTACATTATCTGAAAAAATTGTCACATGTGGTCAATTCTTTTACTACTTTATGCCTTCAATATGCTACATGACGACGTGAATCAATTTCATGATGTGAATTTGCCCTTACTTTTTGACAAATCGTTATTACGTTATGTCATTGTGTCTTTACATTGTGTCAAAAATGCTAAGCCTCTTGTCAGCATACATGTATCTTAGGCTATTTCATCTCATATCAGATGTGAAAAGCTCATGTCATACTGTGCGCACTCTTCTACATTATGTCGATTCACTATTACGGGTATCCTCGGCCTTTATATGAGCATAACGTATTTTCCGCTTTCCGAAAGCACTAAAAATGGCGGGAGAGAAAACTGTCATAAATTAAATTCTCAGCGATTTGGGAATTGCGTCTTTAAATGAAAACTTTAAGCGAAAAATGATTGACAATCTTGAAACATGCAAAACCTTAACACTGCGACTGTGAATTAAAGTCACGCGCCGAAATTCAATGGCGTTCACTTTTTTTCTTTATTTGATAATTAAATAAATCAAATATGAGTCGTGCAGCATTTTTTTTTCTGAATTGCTTTTTTTTAAATAAAAGTCTTAAACTTCTGATCTTACTCAGAACACTGAATTTTTTATCAGTCTTTAACTCTCCTTTTTTAAAGTGTAAACAGATATCGTATAACACACGTGCACTGGCGGGTTGGGGAGGGGGGCAGAAATCCCGCCCTACCATCTTTAGTCACCAAAATATACATAAAATTAATAAATTTATTAGTTTTACAATGTAGGACATTGCATTACTTTCAAATTAAGTTTAGCTGAATTAAATTGAAAACTTTTTTCTCTATAAAACTATAAAGCTTGCCGGGGAGTTTTTCTGCTTTACCCCTTTGGTCTCCAACTCTATACCGTCCCCCTTTTTTTTCAAGATTCCCATATGCGCCACAAATATGTGCCCATGCATGCTTATTAAGGCATATTCAATTGATTTAGAAGAGGGACTGGTAGATTTTTGTAACAGAACAAATGGTCTTGGAATGGTTGAAAAAATTACTGTAACTAATTCCGTGACATAGCATTTATTTGAAAGAGGATGTCAGCCAGAAAGAAAAAAATTATTTACCCGAAAAAAACTCGACAAGCCCAAAAAATTGTCCAAGCCCGAAAATCCTATTTCGGAGAGGGGGTCCAACTTCGATTAGTCCCTATATTTTTTCAGTTATACTACACTACTCCTAGTGGACTATACTTTAACAACAAGTGGGGGTGGGGGCTGTACTTTCAATAAACATTACATTTTCTAAAATAAGGTTATGTCTGGGAAAAGAGGGGGGCTGATATTATGTGTCTATAATTCGTCCTACTCAATCGGAACCCCCCCCCCTCTTACGAGTCATTAAAACACGGTCGTCAATATTGATTATTATATACATGTACTAGATATACAGCTTTCAGATAATGTAAATGTATTTTCACATCAAAACTTTTGGAATCAACATGATAAAGAGTTAACACAATATATTAAAGATATTTTTTAAATCACATAAGAAAGAGTTGACATAACGTAATTATATATACACATCACGGAATGGAGTTTTGACATAATGTAATAAAGTGTTGATATAATATAAAGATATGTTCACATTATGTTATACACTTTTAACACCACGTAAAGCACTGACATAAAGGTAAGATGTGTTCACCTCACATCATGATGCTCTCGCCGTAAAATAAAGATTTAAATCCATATCATGTAATAATGCTTTTATATAATAAAAATATACACTCTCGAAAAGGAATGGATTTTTGACTTCATGAAATGATAAGTTTAATTATAAAACACAATTTAGTTGACGTAATGCAATTTTGACCTCACATATTAAAGAAATGAAATGATGTAAAGAAACATTCATTTCACGTAATAAATTTTTAACACAATGTAAACACATTATCGCTTCATATAATGAATTTCCGATTTCAAGTTATAAAGTGCTGACATAATGGAAGAATGTGTTTACTTCATGTAATGTAGCATTGACATGATGTAAAGTTATTTTTACATAATCTCATAAAGAATTGACATAACGTAAAGATGTGTTCACATCACGTAATGATAGATTGACATAATAAATACATAGCTATAGTTTTATGCTATAAGGCAGTGATGGCGTTCCATGTATCTTAGTGTAGTCTACTTGTGTGCCAAGTTATATTGAAATCAGATCAAAACTGTAGGAGGAGTAGCGTTTTAAAGGAATTTCACAGAAAATTTTACTTTTAGTAACCATGGCAACACCGTTCATCGAAAACAAAAACCGGTGCACTATTTTATGTATCTTAGTGTAGTCTACTTGTGTGCCAAGTTATATTGAAATCAGACAAAAAATGTAAGAGGAGTAGCATTTTGAAAAATTGTTTACAGACGGACAGACAGACACACAGACAGACGGACGGACGACGGACACCTTACTATCGCATAAGCTCTTCTGGTCTCTGACCAGTAGAGCTAAAAATGAACGAGGGCGACGGCTGTGGACACTGTTTTCTAAAGGAAAATCACCTTTGAAATGGGCCATTTTGAGGCTTTTCTGTTGAAAATAGAGAAATACTTCACATTAATGACGTCATATATACAAAATGGTAAACCTTCAAGCCATATTCTTTCCTGTTTTATCACAGTCATATATTAAACTAATATCTAAGCCAGTTTCAAAACTTTTTGATGTCATTATATTTTTAGTGCGCAATAAACTAAAACCATACCTTCTTCTTTTAATTAATTGGTACAAAAAATAGGGTAGTCTCAAAAAGCAGGCTAAAGTTGTTTCAATAAGTACCAAAATCTCCTAGTTTAATGTCTAAAGGTCAAGGTAATTGGTATCCAATGAAAAGTCTTGCAATATAGAATACTCATGTACAGTATGGAAGCCCTAGCCCTAACCGTTAAGAAGTTATGGCCAAGGTGATTTTTTTAAAGTAGGTCAAACTCCAAGATCAAGGTCAAAGTTATAGTTATCAAATGAAGGTCTTGTCAGAATGATCAAATATGAAAAGTATGAAAGCACTAGCCCTAACTCTTCAAAAGTTATGGTCAAAGTTTGCTTTTTAAAAGTAGGTCAAACTCAACGGTCAAACCCTATCTCTTACCGTTCAAAAGTTATGGCCAAGTTTAAAGTTTTTTTTCATAAATACGGAAATCTACAAGGTCAAGGGGTCAACGTTGTTGGTATCCAATGAAATGTCTTAAACAAACAAGAGGCCCATGGGCCTTATAGGTCACCTGAGTATTGTGTAACAACTTTCAAACAATTAAGTTTGGTTCGTGTTTAAACCGGATTCCATGAAATTCACAATTTACAATTTTGAAAGAGCCACCATTGCTTATCATAATTATTAACTTAGCATGCTTACTCTATTTACTTAATACCCAGAGGTAGATCAGAGTAACAAAGAGAAAATGTACTTCCATTTTATAACCAGTTGTGCACCTCACCCCAAAGGAACCACTGACCCATGGCCAAATATTTCAAAATTTTGCAAATTTTATCATAAAGTGGTTGATTAATACCAAGTAGTATATTTCAAAGCATTTATTTATTTTCAGGCTTTGTAACCCCCCCCCCCCCCCTTTGACCCTGGGGGCATTAAAAAGCTCTTTGCTAGATGCACCTTTCTTCATCATAAATATATATATACTTGGATCATTGGCTTAAAACCCAGAAAAAAAAATTTAAAAAGAATAAAAGAATTTTTACTATATAATCAATAGAGCCCCCACTTAACACCAGAACCCCTGACCCTGGGGCCATAAAATTCACAATTTTGGAAGAGGCACTCTTGCTCATCATAACTATGTGCTTAGTTAGTTAATCTAATACCCAGGAGCAGAGAAGAAGATTTTCAAAGAAATAATGCATTTTCACTATATAATCTAGAGCCCCGCCCTAACACCAGAACCCCTGACCCTGGGGCCATAAAATTCACAAATCTGGAAGAGGCACTCTTGCTCATCATAACTATGTGCTTAGTCAGTTTATCTAAAACCCAGGAGCAGAGAAGAAGATTTTCAAAGAAATAATGCATTTTCACTTTTAATTATAGAGCCACACCCTAGCACTAGAACCCCTGACCCTGGAGCCATGAATTTCACAATTTTGGTAGAGAACTCAATGCTCATTACATTCATGCCAATAGTTTTCCTGCTTGATGTCCAGAAGTAAAGAAGATTTAATTAATTTAGTGGCTTTGGCCCCACCCCTCAGGCCCCAGGGAGGCGGGGACCACGAAATTCACAAAAATTCACAATTTTTGTTCCCCTCCCCACATAGATGCTGTATACCAAATTTGGTTGAAATTGGTTAGTGGTTTTAGAGAAGAAGCTGAAAATGTTCAAATGTTAACACACGACGCATGACGGACGACGACGGACAAAACGGATAGCAATAGGTTACCTGAGTTACTCAGGTGACCTAAAAATCAAAAAAAACTCGTAACAGATTCTGATTGCACACATAAGTACTCTGAAGTTGACATCAAGAAGATTCTCGAGTTTCTGATTGACAATATCTATGTGGTTTTTGGAGACCAGGTATTCCAACAATCTATTGGGAATTCCCCTGGGTACAAATTGCGCTCCGTTATAAGCAGATTTATTTTTATTCATATGAAGCAGAATTTGTGAAAAATCTTATGCGTGAAAAGAAGAAATCTCCTGCTGTGACCTTCAACTCCACATTTAGATATATGACAAAATTTAAATTTAAAAACGATAATTTTCATTCCTACGTCGACACGATATATCCTGGTGGGCTTGAGATAAAAGATACCACAGAGTCTACACTTTTGCTTCATACTTGGATATTTTACTTGAAAAAGACACTAATGGTAATTTAATAACCAAGCTATAGGATAGATGTGATGACTTGAACTTTTCTATCTTCAACTTCCCTTACTTATGCAGCAATATACATTCATCACCTGCATACGGAGTATATATATCTCAGTTGATTCGATACGCAAGAGCATGCTCTACGTATGAACTATTTCTTAAACGAGGTAAATTATTGACAAGCAAGTCGATGAAACAATATCAGCAGTCTCGTTTAAAGTCATAATTTCAAAAATTTATGGTGGATACAATGACCTCGTCAGCAGATACAATTTGTCATAGTCAAATGCTGACTGACGTTTTTCATACCAATTGTTAGTCCATTATTTATACACTGAATTGACGACGGATTTTTTCCGATATTTCCTGATCATGACAAGGGGCACATGGCGGGCGTGACCGGTTGGCAGGGGATGCTCACTCCTCCCTGGCACCCGATCCCACCTCTGATGTTCAGATGCCCGCTGTACTCTTGTCCTGATTTGTATTGTTGACTTTTTAGCTTGAAGTGAATACTGTTCGTTATTTCCATATCCTTTATACATATGTGAAGTATAAATGTCTTGGTATCTACTGTTTAAAAGATATGGCCAATGTAAAATTTTCATGTTAAAGTGTGTCAAACTCCAAGGTAAAGGGTAAAAAGGTCAAATTTTGTGGACCCAAAAAAAATCTTGTCACAAGGAAACCATGGAAATTAAAGTCATACCTTCACTAAATCAAAAGTTATGGGCAAGGTTTAGGTTTCTGCGGACAAACAAAAAGAGACGGACACAAAAACTATATACCCCGAAACTTCGTTTTTCGGGGACTAAAAAATTTTTTTTCGCATGCCATACGGGGGCATCCGTGTTTCACAATTACATATGTCATCAAAATTTGTACGTTGTCCTTGTTGCGGTCTTCATTATATATGTTATACATCTTCTTTCCAGACCTACTGAACCCGTTCCAACCATATCTGGCACTAACTATACTTGGGTGAACGATTGGGTCATTTAAAAATATTTCCCCAAAAACCACTGCACTAGAAAACAAGAGGCCCGGGGCCACAGCGCTCACCTGAGCACATCTGCTAGGTAAAAGCCATATAGATTGAAGATATAATGATCGTGAGTTCGAGTCTTACAGTGCGTGTGATACGATTTTTTTTCTCGTGTGCATTTTTTTTTTTTTTTATTTTTTTTTGATACATATATAAATAATTTTAATAAGAGATACATATATATAATGCAACATTACACATTAAGTGTATCTTGGTGAAAAACAGTCTTAAACTATTTTAATGACCTAAAGTCATAGCTGCTAGCCTTTTTTATTTTTAAAATTTTCAAACAATCTTGTTTTAAAAAAATAGTATTGAACAAGTAAAATTACTGTCATGCAACAAACTTGCAACTATTAAAATATAACACTGGTTCACAAATGATTACACAAATGTGGATTGATTTTAATTTGAAAAGGTACATGTATCTATAAATAGAAACAGGTGATTTCCTTTTAAATACTTGTGTAGGCCGAGTTGTCGGTAAGGCAGCCATGGCTCTTAAATATCACATATCTCTTAAGAATCCCTATTTATAGTACTATTTTACTACTCTCGCAACGGAATTTAAAGTAAACCCTTAGGGTGTTTTTTCCCCCTGTGCAAATTGG
>NW_026938362.1:0-11625 GCF_032062105.1 Saccostrea cuccullata
AATTGTTTACACTTTTCAATACCTATTAATGTTTTTATTTAATATCCAGTTAACAATTTATGTGTATGAGGTTTGAAGTGCAGTAATTTAAAATGCTTAAAAACATTTCACAAAATTATTTTATCAGCTGATCTGCCTATTATATTAATTTAATCATATGTACAGTTTTAATATTTTTAAATCTGTTTATAAGTAAGGACTTGTTCAATTTCTCTGGTCACATTTTCTAGATTTGATGGGAACAGTTCAGTGCAGCTTTTTGTTTAAAGACACAGATTAAGTAAATTCTATCATTGTAACAAATTAAACTGATTTATGTCTAGGCTGTCAATATTAAGTCAGGCAGCAGTTCTGTATAAAAGTGTGAACCATTCTCAGTGCAATGTAACATACTTGTAATTATATGATATGGAGGTAAGAATTTCCAAATGATTATGAAAGACTATAACTTTTCTACCTCCTTTCAAATTTGCCTTTAAGCCCCAATTTAATATCTATTATGATTCATTATTTACAGAATGCAATATAGTTCTGCTTTTAGCATTAATGAAGTTATATCTAAATCAGAAATCAAAATGTTAATTGTGAGTTATAAATGCAGTTGAAATATCTGCCATGTTTTCAATTGTTTTGAAATAATGAGAAAAAGAAATTGTATGGTTAACTTGTATTACTTGTAACAGTATTTTTTGTTGAAATGTTGAACTAGGTGAAGGTATTTTTCTGGGCTACCAGTACATCTAATAATTTCTATAATTATTTTTTCACAAAAGAGAGTGTGACTTGAATAATTTCAAGCAACTGCCAATGTTTTCAGGTGGTACTGCATTTTCTAAATAATCTGAAATGCTGATACTTTGTAATTGTTCTGATTTCATATGTAGACAGGCATACTGGAGCTTTGTTCAACAGTAAATTAAAGTTGAGCTTCAGAGTGAATCTAGCTTCAGTCTATTTTACTACAGTAGCACATAGTCAGGGGAGTACTAGTATTCCTTTTTAAAGCAAAACCATTAGATACAAGTGAACATTTTTTATGGGTAGGTAAAGCTCTCTTTGTTTGAGCTCCAAAGAACGGATCAAATATATATAAGAATACAGAATCTCTAACAAATGTGCATTTTGTACGTGCAATAGTGCAAAAATTTATAAAGAAAATGCTCAGGTGAATAGTCATGTAGTCGTACATTTACTTAATAGATTTTTGAATATAGTAAAGTTCACATTCTACTATGTAAAACACTATTTCCAATGCATGCTTTTAATTATGCTTTGGTTAACTCATAACTTATATACTGGTATTATTTGTCAGTAATAGGGAGTCACAGCCAAAAGCATACGCATATTCAAATTCTTAATAAACTATTTCAACTCATTTTGTGTAATTCTTTTCATTCTGTTGAAGACTCTGTCAGACAGTTGATAAAAAGGTGATAGTTTACATATCATGTCTCTGATGTGGACCTTTGATATGACTTTGAAATTGGAAATCAGAAACAGAATATAATTAAGCTTACATTATTCTGGGAGAGGACTTTAAGACAATGGCAAACATATCATTTTCATGCGCTTGGATCGAAAGGTCCGAGGCGTATATTGTTTTTGTCCTGTCTGTCTGTCTAGCTGTTTGTCTGCAAGACTTTAACCTTTGCCATAACTTTTGAACCATGAATGATTGAGACTGAATATTTGTTATGCATACTCCACTAATACGCAAGTTTCGAGATTATCTCCCTTGGATGCGCTCTTTCGTTGTGGAGGGGAGTTTGGTTGTCGCGTAAACAAACAGGTGGGACAGATATTTATTATTGGATATATCGCATCATCGATATTATGGAAGGGAATTACCGCCAAAAGTCTATGTATCTTGCTTTTATTCTTATTCTGCCTACTTCTTTATGCTTTGTTATTATTATAATTATATGTCACTTTATTGTTTTCATATTGTCTTCATTGCATTTCACTTTGACTTTTATCCTTCTTCATTTTGCCCTTACTTCTATGTTGCTTTATTCTTGTTAATTCATTTTACTTTCTTTTAAATTGATACAGTTTCTTAAATGATTATCTCAATTACGAACGTGAATTCAATCACACAAAGAATGAAGCATATTCAATGAAGACGAATACAAGTTGTCAAAATTTTGTGCCGCATTATAACGCTAGGTGGCAGGGGTGTTCGCTACGAGTGATGGTAAAACTAGGTAAGCAAACCCGGGCCGGGGTTATTAAGATTTTTCAATTTTCTGCCTTAATACTTTATCAATCGAACATCTGAAGGCCGAATCCGATCACCCGATCCAATGATGGAAACTCCATATTTATTTCCTCTGGGATAGCGGCCTCTTTTTTTAAACATAACTTTATATACCGGTACTTTACTGAATATGCTCATTGAAAGGCCGACCCACTTTTTGTAAGGGTAAGGGTCAAATAAGGTTAATGTAGTATGGTAGGGATAACATTTAAATTTGATACTATAGCAGAAGTTGAATCTACACCACCACTTTCCTTATTTTTAACCTACATGTATACTACGACTAGTCTATGGAAACTGGGGAGGGGGAGGGTAAACCTGCGCAGAAATGTTCAATGTCTTTACTAAGTATATGTTTGGAAAAAATGTGGGAGGGGGGGGCACCCCCCCCCCCCGCGGTTCCGACGCCAATGGTATAAATAAGGGGGTCTGATTAAGGTACATTTTATGGAGGTTCAAATCGAATGGTTTAATGTATACAGAAACACAAGAAATGTTACCGTTTTTGATAATAGTGTTACTGAATCAAAGGTAAGCGGGTTACAAGACATATAACTGATAAGCAATTAAAGTGCTTGGGGTGGATGTAGGAATCCATTTACGTTTACAATTTTCCTATTTTTAAATTTGTACGAGTGGAAGAAATCATGGAAATGTTACCGACAAATCACATATCTAAACATATTTTTTATCTATACACATGAAATACGTAAGCACATGATTCGGTAAATTTTTTAACGCGTACAGAAGTATATTACATGTAATGGTCATTATTATTCAATGGGTTAACGAATTTAATAGCGGAACGGGTCCTGCGATTACACATCATAACAAAATCACGACAGTCAAGATGAAGCCGACAATGACCTGTATCTATAGCCTCTCTCCTTGTAGCACCAGAACGGCAGAACCTAGCCAAGATGGTTTTGAGTCATCGTTATTTATAGGTCTTTAGTTAGTGCACGAGCGAAGCATTGCAGGTGACACGTCTTTTAAACCCCGAGGTCAAATTGTAGAACTCTCGCGCCTCGATTTGTGGTCATGTGTTTATAGACATCAGATACTATTCGTGTTTGCGATTAACATTATTAAGTAAACAATATACTTTTCATTAAAACTGACCATGTTCATTTTCCAAGCCATGTGTAAGGCCAGTTAATATTCTCGAGATAGCAACAATACTGATTTTTAATACATGGCCATCTAATGCAGTGAATTTCCGTTTTCTGTTTTATCTTTACTTTGCCGCAACGTTTTTACTGTTTTAAAGGTTACAATTTTTTTAATCATTCATTTTATTACTATGCTTTTTTGCTTTAAAAAACATCGAATATTTTTTTTTATAAATCTGCTTAAACACATTTGTTTCATACACCTCCCCATCATTTTAACCGTTTTGACTGACGCTAGTCAGATGTGATGGAGAGAGAAATAGAGAGATCTGATCGAGTTTTCAACAAAGTAGGTCATGCAGTCATTTGAATAACATTTCATTACGGTCACCTTATGTTCCCTGTGTTACATACATGTGTAAATCCATTCGGATAACCGCAAAAATCACCCATTTAAGGGCAACCAGGTTGTTTATTTACACAATTATATACAAGTAATCGTAGAAAAGTAAACAACATCGCTACACTTCTGCTTATGACCGTGACGGTTCTCAAACATAGGAACACAAGAGAAAGGGAGATAACCGCTATTGATTTATAGAAATCTCTAATATTACGAAAATTCGTAATATTACGATATTTCGTAATGGACTGGACTGTATATTTCTATGTAAAACTTTGATTCCCCATTGAGGCCCCATCTTAGCCCCGGGGGTCATGATTTGAACAATTTAATATCTACACTACCCTAGGATGCTTTCACATAAGTTTCAGCTTTTCTGGCCCAGTGGTTCTTGAGAAGATTTTTTAATGACCCCACCCTATTTTTGTCTTTTCTTGATTATCTCCCCTTGCGAGGGGATATGTCCCTTCATTTTAACAATTTAAATTCCCCTTCACCCAAGGATGCTTTGTACCAAGTTTGGTCAAAATTGGCCCAGTGGTTCTTGAGAAGAAGTCAAAAATGTGAAAAGTTTACAGACGGACAGACCGTCTGTTCTTACGAGAGGTACATTATGGGGTAAAATGAACGTATTTTCCAGCAGTGTGGGGTTTTTTTGGTACTGTGGGGTTAACCCCATAATGAAGAGGTCTATTTACGTTCAAAATTACTCTATGAGGTCGAAAAACCTAAAATTAGTTTTAACCTCACAAAGACTTTGTCCAAATTTTGGACATGTCCTTAGCCCAAAACGCTCAGACATTCAGAAATCTGCTGTTTAGAGGAGTTCGGTAATTGAATCGAGGAGTTCCGAATACCTGAGCATGCGCATATATTTAAAAACTAACTGCGCATGCACAGGATACGGAAGTAGCTGCATTTGGCATAGCTTTGAGGAAATTCGGAAACACAAAAAGCAAATGCGGTAAGTCTTACTATTTTGTTGCACTACATTGAAAAAAAGTTTTGTAAGTTGTTTGACATGCTTCATACGTACATTATGCAGTTGTAGAATTTATTTAAAGCCAAGGAAAGGAAATCTGTAGTCCACATAAACACATACCTATTGAAAACCGGCTTTTGTTAAAAAATATATATATATAATGAATGCACTGATAGTTCTTTTTTGAATCAGAGGTCTGCAATGAAAATCGACCGACACCCGGGGGTTGGGCTAGTGGTGTTCTGCAAGTAGGTCGCCCCGTTGGCCAGTAAAAAAGATAATATTATTTATACACATGCAATACATGCGAAGCACAGTTGGTAAGTATTTTCACTCGTTTTTTGCTATAAAAATCCCAACCATTTAAATTTTCCGTATAACATGCTCCAACTGTCAATAAATCTCCATTATTTAATCCGTGTTGGAGTACTACCTGGCTTATTTTCTTCCAAAAACGATCGCGTTTTTTTCTTAATTCGAATTTTCTCTATACTATGGTAAAAACATGCAGGTATCTCATAACATAAATACATGTGATTCTTCGAACGGGAGACAAAGTCTCTGGATTTTTCACCCCTCTTCCGCCCCTCCTGATTAATTTTTAAATCTTCAGTGTTTAAATTTTTTCCAATTGAATATTTTTGGCTTTAATTTTATCCTGTTTCGTAATATAATTGCTCTCTCTCTCTCTCTCTCACTCTCTCTCTCTTTGAATTCATTGTAGATACGTACCAATTGTTTATCTACTCTTCACTCATTTGTTTACATGTACTTGTAATTGTACCTTAATCTATAGAGAGAAAATCAGAATGGAAAATGGAATTAACAATGTCACTGCAAATAAATTTTCACAGCAAGTAGGCTTAAAGCTTCGTAGGAATAAACATGGGGTTGTATAATAAGGTTGTAAAATTCAGTTGTATATCAATTTGATAAATGACAATCAATGTTTAAAAATGAGTGCAGGACATTTTAATCAGTTGTTAAAATACCCAATATGTCACATCTTTTACATGTGCCCGATAATAAAATTCTCCTATTAAAGAAATTAAATTACTTTTAGATACAATTATATAACTCTGTTTGTGTTAATGAAAAAAATATAATTGTCCTGTAAGATCAATTTGTACTAATTTTTTAAGATCGACGATTGAAAATTTAAAAGAATTAAATCACAATTAATAGTTTTTCCATAGCTAAACTTAAAGAAATTCAAGCTTAAAGCTACATTTTGTAATTTACAATATTAATTCATCATAACTTTGAATATTTACAGTGAGAGTATGTGACTTAGCTAATACAGGGCTATCAGTATTTTCACACTTGTTAGATTTTGATTTCGTGTAGAAGCTCTAATTGCAACTCTTGTCAAAACAAATGTTTTGTATAGCATGATTATCTCGTGAATTTCACTATCAGGAGACGATCGATAGGGATTAGTTAAGCTCTACTGCACTTGACACCTGTGTTGTAGTAGAATGATTTTAAACTGCGTAAATATAAATCTTTGGTCAATTGAATAATTTTTGGTGTGTGTCTGTATGTTAGATAGAAATTCTGACAGCTTTATAAAAATAATATTAAAAATTTACCAGACTTTAAAAACTTCAGCAAACTAGTTGATCGAGGATTAATTGAGGGGGGGGGGGGGTAAAACTGCTGATCATTACCTGAACATATGATAGAGAAGTTTTTAAATGGATTTTATTGACACTTACTGAAATAATTTTTTATACTTTATTTAATTCACCATTAAACTGTCTTTTTATTAAAGCTTGTGTATTTTTTCTTATTAAAAAATAGATAGTAGTAAGGCACATTTATTTCTTCTTGAGGCCATCATTTGTTTTATTTTTAGGTTTACAAACCCACCGCTCAAGACTTTCAATTTTCAGAAAAAAAATAAAATTGAGAAAAACAGATTTTTTTTCTTTCCGATGTCAAATTTGAGTCGGGATCGAGATTTCATATTTACGAACTCGTACTTCCGGTTTTAAAACAAAAATGGTGGTAAATAAAACGTGACCTGATCTGCAAAGTTCATAGTAGAACCATAGCTAGGTTAAATGTAAGAATTTATCGATAGGAGTGCCATTCAAAACGTTTCATCTGTTCAGAGGACAAAAAATGCTGACGACTTTGTAGCACAATGACATGTTGGTGAGAATTATGCATTCGTTTTCATAAGTATGTCTCTGTAAATTATTTTCATCTCACAGATTTAAAATGGGCCGTGGTAGTTATTTATTGACAGAGAAAATGTTTAGGTCTCTGTTATAGCTGAGAGTCCAAGCATGATTCTTTAGAAAAGGGTCGCTTTTGCACCAGATGATCATGTAATGAATTAAATATAATGGCAAAAGTTTATTTGACCAAGAAGAATAGCCTAAAGAAATGAAATGTTTCAACTATTTAAAAAAACAAGTATAATCAAATAAATACAGCCAAGCATGTAGTATCGTTTTGAATGTGGCAGCCAGAAAAATTATTTTACACTCAATTGAAAAAAAAAGAATTCAACCCACTCCTGAAAACCCCCTGTCTGTTTTATGATAGGAATTATTATTTTAGGTCTCAAGTATATTTTAGAAAATTAATTTCCACACATTCACCTTACACATATTAAAAACGATGAAGATGTATTGAGTTTTTTAAAAAATGATTTTTTTTAAATCTGTACTTTTTGACCAGCATCACAATGTTTACATAACTGGCCCAAACTGGTAGACAATGAAATAATCAATAAAGGTTCTTTTTGTAGCCATTATGTGTCCAGTGGCAAGGAGCCTCACAGTTGGAAGAGCACAAAAAAAGAAGCAAAAATGAATGTAGAAAAGTCGATATTTTATCCCAAAATATAATTTTTTTTTTATTTCCTCCTCCTACGGGACTTTTTCATTTTGATGTTCGTAAACCTAAAAATAAAAAAATATCTCTCCCAGTGATACAAGCATAAACAATAGACATCTTATACTCAAAAAAAAAAAAAAACTGCAGCTGTATTCATCACAAAAAATAGTCCATGCAAGCTTGATTTAAGTTGTGCTCATTGCTAAAAAAAAGAACCTCACCCCTCTAGGAAATATAGGATTTTTCAAATTTTCATAAAAAACTACAACAAAGCCATGAACTATTCATAAATATATTTTTTAAACTTAACTATCAGTTATACAAGAACTGAAATCAACAACCATGGCATCAATATAGAATTTAAGTCTGTCTTTTGTTCATAACAAGTAAGAATCTTTTTGTATTTCAATGATATTGTTACTGCCTGCCATTGTTACAGTAGCACCTTTCTGATACATGTGTACAATTTTATAACATTTCTAGGGTATTAGGTCACAGGATGTCAACTTAGTGGATCATCAAATATATCTGTAACATCTGTAGCAGTCTTCTTGGGGGCTTCTGTCTTCTTCTCCTTCTTTGCTTTTGGTTTGCTAGGTGTGGTGGCAAAAATATCATCTACAAAACAGTCAGAAATAAGTTGTTACACAAATTCAATTTTAAAAGGGAAAAGACCATGATGGTTGTAAATATTTTTTTGTTGTAGTTGGGGAACACTTGGACCAATAATTTTTCAAAATTACACATGTATTTTTTCTTACTGGTGACAAAACCACAAAAGGTCATGTGGAAGTCCATGTTGTTAAAATCCCTAATATCAAAATTCTAGTCAATTTGCCCTTGATTTATTGCACATTTTGTTTTAAAAAATCTACTGCATAAACATGTATAGTATTATAATGCTTATTCATTGAAGTAATGGACAGATGTAGATAATGTGGTAAAATCCCCTAACAAGAGGCCCATGGGCCACATTGCTCACCTGAGAAGCTTTGACCATTCTGTTCTTTACCAGATTTCCCCCTTGTTATACATAATGCATCCCAACCCTACCCCACTGATCATAATTTAGACATTTTGAAATCTACACTACCCCATGATCCTTCCATGGGCACATATGTTTCAGCTTTTTTGGCCCAGTGGTTCCTGAGAAGAAGATTTTCAAAGATTTTTCCTATATATTTCTATGTAAAACTTTGATTCCCTATAATGGCCCCACCCTTCCCCCGGGGGTCATGATTCCTACAATTTAGAATTTACACTACCCCAGAATGTTTCCACATAAGCTTAACTTTTTCTGGCCCAGTGGTTCTTGAGAAGAAGATTTTCAAAGATTTTTCCTATATATTTTTATAGAAAACTTTGATTCCCCATTGTGGCCCCACCCTTCCCCCAGGGGTCATGATTTGAACAATTTAGAATCTACATTATACCAGGATGCTTCCACATAAGTTTCAGCTTTTCTGGCCAAGTGGTTCTTGAGAAGATTTTCAAAGATTTTTCCTATATATCTCTATGTAAAACTTTGATTCCCCATTGTGGCCCCACCCTTCCCCCGGGGGGTCATGATTTGAACAATTTAGAATCTACACTATACCAGGATGCTTCCACATAAGTTTCAGCTTTTCTGGCACAGTGGTTCTTGAGAAGAAGATTTTCAAAGATTTTTTCTCTATATTTCTATATAAAACTTTGATTCCCATTGTGGCCCTGCCCTTCCCCTGGGGGTCATGATGTGAACAATTTAGAATCTACACTATAGCAGGATGCTTCCACATAAGTTTCAGCTTTACTGGACCAGTGGTTCTTGAGAAGATTTTCAAAGATTTTTCTTATATATTTCTATACAAAACTTTGATTCCCCATTGTGGCCCCACCCTTCCCCTGGGGGTCATGATTTGAACAATTTAAAATCTACACTACCCCAGGATGCTTCCACATAAGTTTCAGCTTTACTGGCCCAGTGGTTCTTGAGAAGAAGATTTTTTAATGACCCAACCCTATTTTTGTCTTTTCTTGATTATCTCACCTTGCGAGGGGATATGTCCCTTCATTTTAACAATTTAAATTCCCCTTCACCCAAGGATGCTTTGTACCAAGTTTGGTCAAAATTGGCCCAGTGGTTCTTGAGAAGTCGAAAATGTGAAAAGTTTACAGACGGACGGACGGACGGACAGACACTGTTCTTACGAGAGGTACATTGTGGGGTAAAATTAACGTATTTTCCAGCAGTGTGGGGTTTTTTGGGTACTGTGGGGTTAACCCCATAATGAAGAGGTCTATTTACGTTCAAAATTACTCTATGAGGTCGAAAAACCTAAAATTAGATTAAACCTCACAAAGACTTTGTCCAAATTTTGGACATGTCCTTAGCCCAAAACGCTCAGACATTCAGAAATCTGCTGTTTAGAGGAGTTCGGTAATTGAATCCAGGAGTTCCGAATACCTGAGCATGCGCATATATTTAAAACTAACTGCGCATGCGCAGAATACGGAAGTAGCTGTGTTTGGACACTTTGTATTAGCAGTGAGGAAATTCGGAAACACAAAAAGCAAATGCAGTAAGTCTTACTATTTTGTTGCACCACATTGAAAAAAAGCTTTGTAAGTTGTTTGACATGCTTCATACGTACATTATGCAGTTGTAGAATTTATTTAAAGTCAAGGAAAGGAAATCTGTAGGCCCTAGTCCACATAAACACATACCTATTGAAAACGGGCTTTTGTAGAAAAAAAATAATAATGAATGCACTGATAGTTCTTTTTTTAATCAGAGGTCTGCATGTACTTCCAAAAACGATCGTGTTTTTTTCTTAATTCGAATTTTCTCTATACCTATGGTAAATACATGCAGATATCTCATAACATAAATACATGTTATTCTTCCGACGGGAGACAAAATCTCTGGATTTTTCACCCCTCTTCCGCCCCTCCCGATTAATTTTTAAATCTTCTGTGTTTAAATTTTTTCAAATTGAATATTTTTGGCTTTAATTTTATCCTGTTTCGTAGTATAATTGCTCTCTCTCTCTCTCTCTCTCTCTTTGAATTCATTCTAGATACGTACCAATTGTTTATCTACTCTTCACACATTTGTTTATATGTACTTGTAATCGTACCTTAATCTATAGAGAGAAAATCAGAATGGAAAAATGGAACTAACAATGTCACTGCAATAAATTTTCACAGCAAGTAGGCTTCGTAGGAATCAACATGGGGTTGTATAATTAGGTTGTAAAATTTAGTGGTATATCAATTTGATAAATGACAATCAATGTTTATAAATGAGTGCAGGACATTTTAATCAGTTGTTAAAATACCCAATATGTCACATTTTTTACACATTCGCTTGTGTAATTATGTGCCCGATAATAAAATTCACCTATTAAAGAAATTAAACAAATTACCTTTAGATACGTATATATAACTCTGTTTGTGTTAATGAAAAAAATATTATTGTCCTGTAAGATCAATTTGTACTTATTTTTCAAGGTCGACGATTGAAAATTTAAAAGAATTAAATCACAATTAATAGTTTTTCAATAGCTAAACTTAATGATATTCAAGCTTAAAGCTACATTTTGTAATTTACAACATTAATTTAATTCATCATTACTTTGAATATTTACAGTGAGAGTATGTGACTTAGCTAATACAGGGCTATCAGTATTTTCACACCTGTTAGATTTTGATTCCGTGTAGAAGCTCTAATTGCAACTCTTGTCAAAACAAATGTTTTGTATAGCATGATTATCTTGTGAATTTCACTATCAGGGGCTCGTTTCTCAAAAAGGCCTGCGACCAAGCGTAAGCTTAGTCCGGACTAAATCAGTGACTAAACCCGGAAGTCGGACTAAGTAGCGTTTCACAAAAAGGCGGAGACTTAGTCGAGACTAAATTTGGGTTTAAATCTAGGCCTGCTCATGAGTAGGCGTAAGTTCTAAGTCTGTACACAACTTGTGAAAAGGACAAGTGTTTTAAGCATAAAGAGTTAAAAAAAATATCATTTTTACATATGCGA
>NW_026938363.1:0-11461 GCF_032062105.1 Saccostrea cuccullata
GGATTATTTTGCGTCATCCATGTTTTGCCGTGAACCTATGCGACATTTTGTAATATTCTTACTATTTTCGTATTGACCAACTTTTGGAAATGACCTTTGTCCGGTCCATTTCTCCAGAACAGCTGAAGATATGAAAGTTTACTGTGTCAGATATCATAGATCTGGACTTGAAGATGTGTCGAACAACATTTTTTCCGTCGTCAATTCTTCCGGTCGTCACAGAAAAGGGGATTAAAAGTCGATTTTTTAAATTTCTTTGTCTTTCTTTCTATCTTTTTCTGTGATATTCATGGCATAAGTAAAGACCCCTATTTGCTGATTTTACGTATAACCAGTTTCTTGATTTGATAAAGAAGGAATTAAATATCTTTGAATGTCTAAGAACTTTTGCAAACGTAGGTTCAACGTTTCCTTAAACACTAAAAAATATTAATTTTTTTTTCTCATAAATAGACTTCGCGGGGGGAAAACCCATTGTGCAATACCCAAGTGTCCAGGTAAAGTCTTTGACGCCGCGATGGCGAAAGGACCGGTAGAAAAACTTCCATGGTTCAATTGAGACGAGATTTTAGTAAATAAAGTGTGTATATTATATATATCATATGTGTTCATCTTATCCCCCCTCCCCCTATTTCGTTTTTGTGAACTGTAAAAGACCTATCTCCCACCTTTCTCGCACATTGAAATAAATGCCAATTCGGCTTTAATTTTTTACATTCTACATAAACTGACCTTGACATTTACATAACAAGACACTCTTCTTAAAGTAAAGAAAATGATAAGGCTTAATTCTTTTAACAAAATAATGGTAATTTACAAGTCTATATTCAAGACCCCCCCCCCTTCCCGGAAGCGTGCAGACAGGTAGACTTCGCAGATGTAACACCTACAACGTACAAGTAACGTTTTAAAAGTTTCATTCATAAAAATTAGTTCCCCTGATGTCATCTAATAACGTGCCATCATTCATTCTTCCTATGTTTTGTTTGTAGAATTTATAATTATTTAATTTATTTTTTTTATCTTGAGAAAATAAAGATTTTCAGCTGCATTTATTAGCATTTCGCGTTTTCTTGTATATATCTATTACTTGCAAATGAATAATGTCATTAAATAATACAGAACAAATCAAACTTTATTTCCATCTTTTTTATTCATTCATAAATCCTTAGATCCACTCCAATAGTTGCGCGATGCCCTCACCGCTACTGTAAACAAAACATTCATAACGCCGAAAATGTCCATGATTCCGCTGAACTAAGAAAGTTTACACGTGATTTATCATCTCACAACTAACATCAGATCTATCTAATACAGGATTGCTCGAGTTAAAGAGGAAAATTCAGGGATTATTTTGCGTCATCCATGTTTTGCCGTGAACCTATGCGACATTTTGTAATATTCTTACTATTTTCGTATTGACCAACTTTTGGAAATGACCTTTGTCCGGTCCATTTCTCCAGAACAGCTGAAGATATGAAAGTTTACTGTGTCAGATATCATAGATCTGGACTTGAAGATGTGTCGAACAACATTTTTTCCGTCGTCAATTCTTCCGGTCGTCACAGAAAAGGGGATTAAAAGTCGATTTTTTAAATTTCTTTGTCTTTCTTTCTATCTTTTTCTGTGATATTCATGGCATAAGTAAAGACCCCTATTTGCTGATTTTACGTATAACCAGTTTCTTGATTTGATAAAGAAGGAATTAAATATCTTTGAATATCTAAGAACTTTTGCAAACGTAGGTTCAACGTTTCCTTAAACACTAAAAAATATTATTTTTTTTTTCTCATAAATAGACTTCGCGGGGGGAAAACCCATTGTGCAATACCCAAGTGTCCAGGTAAAGTCTTTGACGCCGCGATGGCGAAAGGACCGGTAGAAAAACTTCCATGGTTCAATTGAGACGAGATTTTAGTAAATAAAGTGTGTATATTATATATATCATATGTGTTCATCTTATCCCCCCTCCCCCTATTTCGTTTTTGTGAACTGTAAAAGACCTATCTCCCACCTTTCTCGCACATTGAAATAAATGCCAATTCGGCTTTAATTTTTTACATTCTACATAAACTGACCTTGACATTTACATAACAAGACACTCTTCTTAAAGTAAAGAAAATGATAAGGCTTAATTCTTTTAACAAAATAATGGTAATTTACAAGTCTATATTCAAGACCCCCCCCCCCCCCCCTTCCCGGAAGCGTGCAGACAGGTAGACTTCGCAGATGTAACACCTACAACGTACAAGTAACGTTTTAAAAGTTTCATTCATAAAAATTAGTTCCCCTGATGTCATCTAATAACGTGCCATCATTCATTCTTCCTATGTTTTGTTTGTAGAATTTATAATTATTTAATTTATTTTTTTTATCTTGAGAAAATAAAGATTTTCAGCTGCATTTATTAGCATTTCGCGTTTTCTTGTATATATCTATTACTTGCAAATGAATAATGTCATTAAATAATACAGAACAAATCAAACTTTATTTCCATCTTTTTTATTCTTTCATAAATCCTTAGATCCACTCCAATAGTTGCGCGATGCCCTCACCGCTACTGTAAACAAAACATTCATAACGCCGAAAATGTCCATGATTCCGCTGAACTAAGAAAGTTTACACGTGATTTATCATCTCACAACTAACATCAGATCTATCTAATACAGGATTGCTCGAGTTAAAGAGGAAAATTCAGGGATTATTTTGCGTCATCCATGTTTTGCCGTGAACCTATGCGACATTTTGTAATATTCTTACTATTTTCGTATTGACCAACTTTTGGAAATGACCTTTGTCCGGTCCATTTCTCCAGAACAGCTGAAGATATGAAAGTTTACTGTGTCAGATATCATAGATCTGGACTTGAAGATGTGTCGAACAACATTTTTTCCGTCGTCAATTCTTCCGGTCGTCACAGAAAAGGGGATTAAAAGTCGATTTTTTAAATTTCTTTGTCTTTCTTTCTATCTTTTTCTGTGATATTCATGGCATAAGTAAAGACCCCTATTTGCTGATTTTACGTATAACCAGTTTCTTGATTTGATAAAGAAGGAATTAAATATCTTTGAATATCTAAGAACTTTTGCAAACGTAGGTTCAACGTTTCCTTAAACACTAAAAAATATTATTTTTTTTTTCTCATAAATAGACTTCGCGGGGGGAAAACCCATTGTGCAATACCCAAGTGTCCAGGTAAAGTCTTTGACGCCGCGATGGCGAAAGGACCGGTAGAAAAACTTCCATGGTTCAATTGAGACGAGATTTTAGTAAATAAAGTGTGTATATTATATATATCATATGTGTTCATCTTATCCCCCCTCCCCCTATTTCGTTTTTGTGAACTGTAAAAGACCTATCTCCCACCTTTCTCGCACATTGAAATAAATGCCAATTCGGCTTTAATTTTTTACATTCTACATAAACTGACCTTGACATTTACATAACAAGACACTCTTCTTAAAGTAAAGAAAATGATAAGGCTTAATTCTTTTAACAAAATAATGGTAATTTACAAGTCTATATTCAAGACCCCCCCCCCCCCTTCCCGGAAGCGTGCAGACAGGTAGACTTCGCAGATGTAACACCTACAACGTACAAGTAACGTTTTAAAAGTTTCATTCATAAAAATTAGTTCCCCTGATGTCATCTAATAACGTGCCATCATTCATTCTTCCTATGTTTTGTTTGTAGAATTTATAATTATTTAATTTATTTTTTTTATCTTGAGAAAATAAAGATTTTCAGCTGCATTTATTAGCATTTCGCGTTTTCTTGTATATATCTATTACTTGCAAATGAATAATGTCATTAAATAATACAGAACAAATCAAACTTTATTTCCATCTTTTTTATTCATTCATAAATCCTTAGATCCACTCCAATAGTTGCGCGATGCCCTCACCGCTACTGTAAACAAAACATTCATAACGCCGAAAATGTCCATGATTCCGCTGAACTAAGAAAGTTTACACGTGATTTATCATCTCACAACTAACATCAGATCTATCTAATACAGGATTGCTCGAGTTAAAGAGGAAAATTCAGGGATTATTTTGCGTCATCCATGTTTTGCCGTGAACCTATGCGACATTTTGTAATATTCTTACTATTTTCGTATTGACCAACTTTTGGAAATGACCTTTGTCCGGTCCATTTCTCCAGAACAGCTGAAGATATGAAAGTTTACTGTGTCAGATATCATAGATCTGGACTTGAAGATGTGTCGAACAACATTTTTTCCGTCGTCAATTCTTCCGGTCGTCACAGAAAAGGGGATTAAAAGTCGATTTTTTAAATTTCTTTGTCTTTCTTTCTATCTTTTTCTGTGATATTCATGGCATAAGTAAAGACCCCTATTTGCTGATTTTACGTATAACCAGTTTCTTGATTTGATAAAGAAGGAATTAAATATCTTTGAATGTCTAAGAACTTTTGCAAACGTAGGTTCAACGTTTCCTTAAACACTAAAAAATATTAATTTTTTTTTCTCATAAATAGACTTCGCGGGGGGAAAACCCATTGTGCAATACCCAAGTGTCCAGGTAAAGTCTTTGACGCCGCGATGGCGAAAGGACCGGTAGAAAAACTTCCATGGTTCAATTGAGACGAGATTTTAGTAAATAAAGTGTGTATATTATATATATCATATGTGTTCATCTTATCCCCCCTCCCCCTATTTCGTTTTTGTGAACTGTAAAAGACCTATCTCCCACCTTTCTCGCACATTGAAATAAATGCCAATTCGGCTTTAATTTTTTACATTCTACATAAACTGACCTTGACATTTACATAACAAGACACTCTTCTTAAAGTAAAGAAAATGATAAGGCTTAATTCTTTTAACAAAATAATGGTAATTTACAAGTCTATATTCAAGACCCCCCCCCCCCCCCTTCCCGGAAGCGTGCAGACAGGTAGACTTCGCAGATGTAACACCTACAACGTACAAGTAACGTTTTAAAAGTTTCATTCATAAAAATTAGTTCCCCTGATGTCATCTAATAACGTGCCATCATTCATTCTTCCTATGTTTTGTTTGTAGAATTTATAATTATTTAATTTATTTTTTTTATCTTGAGAAAATAAAGATTTTCAGCTGCATTTATTAGCATTTCGCGTTTTCTTGTATATATCTATTACTTGCAAATGAATAATGTCATTAAATAATACAGAACAAATCAAACTTTATTTCCATCTTTTTTATTCATTCATAAATCCTTAGATCCACTCCAATAGTTGCGCGATGCCCTCACCGCTACTGTAAACAAAACATTCATAACGCCGAAAATGTCCATGATTCCGCTGAACTAAGAAAGTTTACACGTGATTTATCATCTCACAACTAACATCAGATCTATCTAATACAGGATTGCTCGAGTTAAAGAGGAAAATTCAGGGATTATTTTGCGTCATCCATGTTTTGCCGTGAACCTATGCGACATTTTGTAATATTCTTACTATTTTCGTATTGACCAACTTTTGGAAATGACCTTTGTCCGGTCCATTTCTCCAGAACAGCTGAAGATATGAAAGTTTACTGTGTCAGATATCATAGATCTGGACTTGAAGATGTGTCGAACAACATTTTTTCCGTCGTCAATTCTTCCGGTCGTCACAGAAAAGGGGATTAAAAGTCGATTTTTTAAATTTCTTTGTCTTTCTTTCTATCTTTTTCTGTGATATTCATGGCATAAGTAAAGACCCCTATTTGCTGATTTTACGTATAACCAGTTTCTTGATTTGATAAAGAAGGAATTAAATATCTTTGAATGTCTAAGAACTTTTGCAAACGTAGGTTCAACGTTTCCTTAAACACTAAAAAATATTAATTTTTTTTTCTCATAAATAGACTTCGCGGGGGGAAAACCCATTGTGCAATACCCAAGTGTCCAGGTAAAGTCTTTGACGCCGCGATGGCGAAAGGACCGGTAGAAAAACTTCCATGGTTCAATTGAGACGAGATTTTAGTAAATAAAGTGTGTATATTATATATATCATATGTGTTCATCTTATCCCCCCTCCCCCTATTTCGTTTTTGTGAACTGTAAAAGACCTATCTCCCACCTTTCTCGCACATTGAAATAAATGCCAATTCGGCTTTAATTTTTTACATTCTACATAAACTGACCTTGACATTTACATAACAAGACACTCTTCTTAAAGTAAAGAAAATGATAAGGCTTAATTCTTTTAACAAAATAATGGTAATTTACAAGTCTATATTCAAGACCCCCCCCCCCCCCCCCCTTCCCGGAAGCGTGCAGACAGGTAGACTTCGCAGATGTAACACCTACAACGTACAAGTAACGTTTTAAAAGTTTCATTCATAAAAATTAGTTCCCCTGATGTCATCTAATAACGTGCCATCATTCATTCTTCCTATGTTTTGTTTGTAGAATTTATAATTATTTAATTTATTTTTTTTATCTTGAGAAAATAAAGATTTTCAGCTGCATTTATTAGCATTTCGCGTTTTCTTGTATATATCTATTACTTGCAAATGAATAATGTCATTAAATAATACAGAATAAATCAAACTTTATTTCCATCTTTTTTATTCATTCATAAATCCTTAGATCCACTCCAATAGTTGCGCGATGCCCTCACCGCTACTGTAAACAAAACATTCATAACGCCGAAAATGTCCATGATTCCGCTGAACTAAGAAAGTTTACACGTGATTTATCATCTCACAACTAACATCAGATCTATCTAATACAGGATTGCTCGAGTTAAAGAGGAAAATTCAGGGATTATTTTGCGTCATCCATGTTTTGCCGTGAACCTATGCGACATTTTGTAATATTCTTACTATTTTCGTATTGACCAACTTTTGGAAATGACCTTTGTCCGGTCCATTTCTCCAGAACAGCTGAAGATATGAAAGTTTACTGTGTCAGATATCATAGATCTGGACTTGAAGATGTGTCGAACAACATTTTTTCCGTCGTCAATTCTTCCGGTCGTCACAGAAAAGGGGATTAAAAGTCGATTTTTTTAAATTTCTTTGTCTTTCTTTCTATCTTTTTCTGTGATATTCATGGCATAAGTAAAGACCCCTATTTGCTGATTTTACGTATAACCAGTTTCTTGATTTGATAAAGAAGGAATTAAATATCTTTGAATGTCTAAGAACTTTTGCAAACGTAGGTTCAACGTTTCCTTAAACACTAAAAAATATTAATTTTTTTTTCTCATAAATAGACTTCGCGGGGGGAAAACCCATTGTGCAATACCCAAGTGTCCAGGTAAAGTCTTTGACGCCGCGATGGCGAAAGGACCGGTAGAAAAACTTCCATGGTTCAATTGAGACGAGATTTTAGTAAATAAAGTGTGTATATTATATATATCATATGTGTTCATCTTATCCCCCCTCCCCCTATTTCGTTTTTGTGAACTGTAAAAGACCTATCTCCCACCTTTCTCGCACATTGAAATAAATGCCAATTCGGCTTTAATTTTTTACATTCTACATAAACTGACCTTGACATTTACATAACAAGACACTCTTCTTAAAGTAAAGAAAATGATAAGGCTTAATTCTTTTAACAAAATAATGGTAATTTACAAGTCTATATTCAAGACCCCCCCCCCCCCCCCTTCCCGGAAGCGTGCAGACAGGTAGACTTCGCAGATGTAACACCTACAACGTACAAGTAACGTTTTAAAAGTTTCATTCATAAAAATTAGTTCCCCTGATGTCATCTAATAACGTGCCATCATTCATTCTTCCTATGTTTTGTTTGTAGAATTTATAATTATTTAATTTATTTTTTTTATCTTGAGAAAATAAAGATTTTCAGCTGCATTTATTAGCATTTCGCGTTTTCTTGTATATATCTATTACTTGCAAATGAATAATGTCATTAAATAATACAGAATAAATCAAACTTTATTTCCATCTTTTTATTCATTCATAAATCCTTAGATCCACTCCAATAGTTGCGCGATGCCCTCACCGCTACTGTAAACAAAACATTCATAACGCCGAAAATGTCCATGATTCCGCTGAACTAAGAAAGTTTACACGTGATTTATCATCTCACAACTAACATCAGATCTATCTAATACAGGATTGCTCGAGTTAAAGAGGAAAATTCAGGGATTATTTTGCGTCATCCATGTTTTGCCGTGAACCTATGCGACATTTTGTAATATTCTTACTATTTTCGTATTGACCAACTTTTGGAAATGACCTTTGTCCGGTCCATTTCTCCAGAACAGCTGAAGATATGAAAGTTTACTGTGTCAGATATCATAGATCTGGACTTGAAGATGTGTCGAACAACATTTTTTCCGTCGTCAATTCTTCCGGTCGTCACAGAAAAGGGGATTAAAAGTCGATTTTTTAAATTTCTTTGTCTTTCTTTCTATCTTTTTCTGTGATATTCATGGCATAAGTAAACCCCTATTTGCTGATTTTTTTACGTATAACCAGTTTCTTGATTTGATAAAGAAGGAATTAAATATCTTTGAATATCTAAGAACTTTTGCAAACGTAGGTTCAACGTTTCCTTAAACACTAAAAAATATTATTTTTTTTTTCTCATAAATAGACTTCGCGGGGGGAAAACCCATTGTGCAATACCCAAGTGTCCAGGTAAAGTCTTTGACGCCGCGATGGCGAAAGGACCGGTAGAAAAACTTCCATGGTTCAATTGAGACGAGATTTTAGTAAATAAAGTGTGTATATTATATATATCATATGTGTTCATCTTATCCCCCCTCCCCCTATTTCGTTTTTGTGAACTGTAAAAGACCTATCTCCCACCTTTCTCGCACATTGAAATAAATGCCAATTCGGCTTTAATTTTTTACATTCTACATAAACTGACCTTGACATTTACATAACAAGACACTCTTCTTAAAGTAAAGAAAATGATAAGGCTTAATTCTTTTAACAAAATAATGGTAATTTACAAGTCTATATTCAAGACCCCCCCCCCCCCCCCCCCCTTCCCGGAAGCGTGCAGACAGGTAGACTTCGCAGATGTAACACCTACAACGTACAAGTAACGTTTTAAAAGTTTCATTCATAAAAATTAGTTCCCCTGATGTCATCTAATAACGTGCCATCATTCATTCTTCCTATGTTTTGTTTGTAGAATTTATAATTATTTAATTTATTTTTTTTATCTTGAGAAAATAAAGATTTTCAGCTGCATTTATTAGCATTTCGCGTTTTCTTGTATATATCTATTACTTGCAAATGAATAATGTCATTAAATAATACAGAACAAATCAAACTTTATTTCCATCTTTTTTATTCATTCATAAATCCTTAGATCCACTCCAATAGTTGCGCGATGCCCTCACCGCTACTGTAAACAAAACATTCATAACGCCGAAAATGTCCATGA
This sequence comes from Saccostrea cuccullata, assembly GCF_032062105.1. NCBI lineage: Eukaryota > Metazoa > Mollusca > Bivalvia > Ostreida > Ostreidae > Saccostrea > Saccostrea cuccullata. The sequence continues at coordinate 9,363 of NW_026938363.1, forward strand.
TTCCGCTGAACTAAGAAAGTTTACACGTGATTTATCATCTCACAACTAACATCAGATCTATCTAATACAGGATTGCTCGAGTTAAAGAGGAAAATTCAGGGATTATTTTGCGTCATCCATGTTTTGCCGTGAACCTATGCGACATTTTGTAATATTCTTACTATTTTCGTATTGACCAACTTTTGGAAATGACCTTTGTCCGGTCCATTTCTCCAGAACAGCTGAAGATATGAAAGTTTACTGTGTCAGATATCATAGATCTGGACTTGAAGATGTGTCGAACAACATTTTTTCCGTCGTCAATTCTTCCGGTCGCCACAGAAAAGGGGATTAAAAGTCGATTTTTTAAATTTCTTTGTCTTTCTTTCTATCTTTTTCTGTGATATTCATGGCATAAGTAAAGACCCCTATTTGCTGATTTTACGTATAACCAGTTTCTTGATTTGATAAAGAAGGAATTAAATATCTTTGAATATCTAAGAACTTTTGCAAACGTAGGTTCAACGTTTCCTTAAACACTAAAAAATATTATTTTTTTTTTCTCATAAATAGACTTCGCGGGGGGAAAACCCATTGTGCAATACCCAAGTGTCCAGGTAAAGTCTTTGACGCCGCGATGGCGAAAGGACCGGTAGAAAAACTTCCATGGTTCAATTGAGACGAGATTTTAGTAAATAAAGTGTGTATATTATATATATCATATGTGTTCATCTTATCCCCCCTCCCCCTATTTCGTTTTTGTGAACTGTAAAAGACCTATCTCCCACCTTTCTCGCACATTGAAATAAATGCCAATTCGGCTTTAATTTTTTACATTCTACATAAACTGACCTTGACATTTACATAACAAGACACTCTTCTTAAAGTAAAGAAAATGATAAGGCTTAATTCTTTTAACAAAATAATGGTAATTTACAAGTCTATATTCAAGACCCCCCCCCCCCCCCCCTTCCCGGAAGCGTGCAGACAGGTAGACTTCGCAGATGTAACACCTACAACGTACAAGTAACGTTTTAAAAGTTTCATTCATAAAAATTAGTTCCCCTGATGTCATCTAATAACGTGCCATCATTCATTCTTCCTATGTTTTGTTTGTAGAATTTATAATTATTTAATTTATTTTTTTTATCTTGAGAAAATAAAGATTTTCAGCTGCATTTATTAGCATTTCGCGTTTTCTTGTATATATCTATTACTTGCAAATGAATAATGTCATTAAATAATACAGAACAAATCAAACTTTATTTCCATCTTTTTTATTCATTCATAAATCCTTAGATCCACTCCAATAGTTGCGCGATGCCCTCACCGCTACTGTAAACAAAACATTCATAACGCCGAAAATGTCCATGATTCCGCTGAACTAAGAAAGTTTACACGTGATTTATCATCTCACAACTAACATCAGATCTATCTAATACAGGATTGCTCGAGTTAAAGAGGAAAATTCAGGGATTATTTTGCGTCATCCATGTTTTGCCGTGAACCTATGCGACATTTTGTAATATTCTTACTATTTTCGTATTGACCAACTTTTGGAAATGACCTTTGTCCGGTCCATTTCTCCAGAACAGCTGAAGATATGAAAGTTTACTGTGTCAGATATCATAGATCTGGACTTGAAGATGTGTCGAACAACATTTTTTCCGTCGTCAATTCTTCCGGTCGCCACAGAAAAGGGGATTAAAAGTCGATTTTTTAAATTTCTTTGTCTTTCTTTCTATCTTTTTCTGTGATATTCATGGCATAAGTAAAGACCCCTATTTGCTGATTTTACGTATAACCAGTTTCTTGATTTGATAAAGAAGGAATTAAATATCTTTGAATATCTAAGAACTTTTGCAAACGTAGGTTCAACGTTTCCTTAAACACTAAAAAATATTATTTTTTTTTTCTCATAAATAGACTTCGCGGGGGGAAAACCCATTGTGCAATACCCAAGTGTCCAGGTAAAGTCTTTGACGCCGCGATGCATATGTGTTCATCTTATCCCCCCTCCCCCTATTTCGTTTTTGTGAACTGTAAAAGACCTATCTTCCACCATTCTCGCACATTGAAATAAATGCCAATTCGGCTTTAATTTTTTAAATTCTACATAA
>NW_026938364.1:0-115253 GCF_032062105.1 Saccostrea cuccullata
TTACAAGTAAAATGATAAAATAGAAAAAGTGTTAGAAATTTTGAAACGCTCAATATGACTTTTTTAGTCCATGCCGAGCTTTGCGTGCAGTACTTCCGGTAAAAGGTAAAAACACAATGCAAATCCACATATGTTGCTCTATCTTCCTGAAAAGGTTTCATCTTCCTGTGATGAGCGGTTTTTAAAAAGAGCGGCGGAAAACGCCCCTTTAAAAAATCACAAAACTGCAAAAATCTCCAAACCGGAAGTGACGTCATCAAAAAAAAAAAGGGTATCGAGATTTTTTGATGTTCTATCAGACGAAAGTTTCATAAAAATCTAACGAGCCGTTTTTGAGAAATCGCGTGCACAAAATCGGTAAGAAAAAAAATAATAAGAAAAACAGGGGAAAAAAGAAACAAACGAATAACAAGAAGGTGTTCCGCGAAGAGGGAAAGATTTACTAGATACGATCTCGTTGCGAGCAATGAGTGGGTTTTCCCCAATTCTTGATGAGATGAATGAGATTTTGATTGAGATTTTCATTCTAATTTAATGATAAAATTGTGAAGAAGAATATTTTGCCTCCATAATCTGTAAAAAGACATTGAACATTAAGGATTTAAAAATTTCATTTTTGGCCCCCTCGGGCCCCTAAATTAGGGATCAGCCTTTTTTTGCATATCATCTTAAAGTCTAGGATTTTGATCAATTTTTGTTCAACCATTCAGAGACTCGTTTTCTTTTTAAAAAGTTATTTGCATGAGAAATATTTGGGGACCAATCCTTCAATTCCATAATGGGGACGTTAAAGTAAAAATTTCCCCCCTTTAAAAAACCTTTGTCAACCTCCTGCACATCGGTTGAAAATTTTTTTTTTATGGTTTTCTTGTGGTGAAATTTTTCAATGTTACACTCAACTGAATGCAATATTTTATAATATGTTTTAAATGCCAACAATTAATGTTGTAGAGATTTTAAAAACGTCCTCACACATGTAAAATAAGTTATTTATCGTAATTTGATTTAGGAGGAACATCTCAGTCTACAGAAGCCAAAAACTGGCGACACATGAGTGCAGTTTCTTGGAACACTCTAAGTTTGATTTTGCTTTATGTTATTCAAATTAAAAATGATTTTTTTAAAGACTGTATAAGATGTAAAGATGTAAATGATATAAAGATGTAAATGAATGTAGTCTGAAAACAAAATAATGATTTTAGTATGAACCCCCTCCCTTAAGTTGGAATTGATTAAAATACTGTATTTTTTTTCTTTTTGCTGTGACCGCTAGATTTTTAACGATGCAGTATTAATAAATCAGCATTTTTCATCTTTACTTTTAATCCTGAATACTGTTCGATCATCGAATTGTCTTTGCTGATCTTGTTTTTATTTCATTTCTTTGCCCTTATAATGTTATTAATATTTTCTGATGTTTCATTATCGATATATCATAATTTCTAACCAGCATTTCTACAAAACGTCTAGATATCACACCCATCATATCAATAACTGTTTACATTTTGTTCATAAAAATTCGAAGTATATACCGTACGAGTTGTCGAGACCCGAATTGTTTCTTCTAGGCAAGCGGTAAATCTAGTCATCCGCTTTTTGGCAATTGATACCGCTGATTCAGTAAGTAATACGCATGTTTCTGAGGTTTTTTTTGTATTAGTGGATTTATCTTAATCTAGAAAATGTGCATGCGAATTTGAATAAATTTTGTGCGCCGGGGAAAAAGAAATCGCAAAAGATCCAAAATCCGGGACTGTGAGGGGGACTACATTTACCACTCCCCTTACTTCTGGTAGATCGATAAATTGCGCAGTTCTTGAACAGTTACAAAACAACACTGTCATCAGAGGCAAAAGTTGAAATCTTCAGCATTTGAACAAAGAACCAAGCGACATTTTTGAATAACAAGACAGAGCGTGTTGTTAGAGCTGTTTGACATCTGGGTTTTTGATAATAAGTATTTCAGAATGCATGTTAATTTTAAAATAATAGTGTAACGTTATATAAACAATCTGTAAATAATCCGCTTTTTTGATTTGCCATTTTGATGTAACGAGGAATAATGCAACGGACGACAAAAACCCTAATAATCGACATTTAATTTCATAATGATTTAACAATTTAACTATGTGAAGGCTGTGTAAAATCGCCAAAATGAGTAAAGGTGGAAAAGGACAATCGGCGATAATCATGGCAGGAAGGCAAAACCTATAGTTATAAACTATGTCTGTAAATTTCAAAGACGTAATTATCAAAAAACGTTTACGCCTGCATTTTAGTCACACTCTTAATTTTAAAATAATTGTAACGTTATATACAATGTAAACACAAATCTGAGTTCAACATTTATTCTGTTGTTGGTGTTGTTTATTTTTAAATAATAAATCACTGCATAAGGCAGTGTTATGAATAAATCACCGATAGAGTACAGTTTATGGCCATAAGTGACTCATCCATTGTAGTTAAATTTTTTATGACTTTTTAATCAATTCATCAGGTCCAGCCTTAAGATTTTCTACCTACATAACTATAAGTAGCTGCATGGTAACTTGGTGCATTTATACCTATACAAACAGGTTCAGTCCAAAAACTATTTCTACCTACATAGCTAATAATAGCTAGGTATTTAAAACCTACCGAAAGTAGCTATTTTTACCTTCTTTTGGTATTATGTACATATTGTGGGCAAATGATGAAATATGGTGAATACATAATTTTTGATACAGTCACACTGATGATGAATAAGACAATATTTTGACCAGAAAATGATTATGTCATGAGGCAGAAATTTTACATTAGTTTCTATGCATAATTGATAAGATACGAAGCAATCATTTTTTGGCCAAATTTTTGTCATATTCCATTATCAGTGTGACTGCATCAAGAAATTCAGTGCTTACCGTGTTGCGCCATTCTTGTTTTTGGCCACAATATGTAAGTAAAGCAAAAAATAGGTAAAAAATAGCTACTTTTGGTAGGTTTAAATACCTACGTACCTACTAATAGCTACATAAGTAGAAATAGTCTTTGGACTGGACCTAACAAAGTAGCTATTTTATATACAAATGTGGAATGGCGCAATATAGTGAGCAGCAAATTTCTGGATACATGCAGTCACACTGTTGATCAATGAGACAAAATTTTGGCTTTTTAATTTTTTTTACTTTGTAGAGTAACAATTTTGGACATATTTCTATGTTTAATTGTAAATTTGCAAAATCACCATTTTCTGGCTTAATTTTTAGATCACCTGAGCCGAAGGTCATAGGGGCCACGATAAAAAATCTGATTTTACATAGGAATACATAGAAGAAATCTTTAAAAATCTTCTTCTCAAGAACCACTGGGCCAGGAAAGCTGAAACATGTGCAATCATGATTGAATAGTGTAGACATTAAATTGTTAATATCATGACCCCCAGGGTAGGGCGGTACTACAATAGGGAATACACAAGTGTTACTTAGAAATATATAGAACAAATCTTTTAAAAATTTTCTTCTCAAGAACCACTGGGCAAGGAGAGCTGAAACTTATTTGGAAGCATCCTTAGGTAGGGAAGATATTAAATTGTTAAAATCATGACCCCTGGAGGTAGGGTTGGGCCACAAGAGGGAATCCAAGTTTTACATAGGAATATTTGGAACAAATCTTTAAAAATCTTCTCCTCAAGAACCACTGGGCCAGAAAAGCTGAAATTTACGTGGAATCATCCTTGAATAGTTTAGATATTAAATTGTTAAAATCATGACCCCCAGGGGTAGGGCGGGGCCACAATAGGGAATACAAGTTTTAAATAGACATATATAGAACAAATCCTAAAAATCTTTTTCTCAAGAACCACTGGGCAAGGAAAGCTGAAACTTATTTGGAAGCATTCTTTGGTAGTGTAGATATTAAATTATTAAAATCATGACCCCCAGGGGTAGGGCAGGGCAACAAGAGGGAATCAAAGTTTTACATAGAAATATATAGAACAAGTCTTTAAAAATCCACTAGGCCAGGAAGCTGAAATTTACGTGGAATCATCCTTGAATAGTTTAGATATTAAATTGTTAAAATCATGACCCCCAGGGGTAGGGCGGGGCCACAATAGGGAATACAAGTTTTACATAGACATATATAGAACAAATCCTAAAAATCTTTTTCTCAAGAACCACCAGGCAAGGAAAGCTGAAACTTATTTGGAATCATCCTTGAATAGTGCAGATATTAAATTGTTAAAATCATGACCCCCAGGGTAGGGCGGGGCCACAATAGGGAATGCAAGTTTTATATAGAAATATATAGAACAAATCTATAAAAATCTTCTTCTCAAGAACCACCAGGCAAGGAAAGCTGACACTTATTTGGAAGCATCCTTGAATAGTGTAGATATTAAATTGTTAATATCATGACCCCCGGGGGTAGGGCATGGCTGCAATAGGGAATGCAAGTTTTACATAGAAATATATAGAACAAATCTTTAAAAATCTTCTTCTCAAGAACCACCAGGCAAGGAAAGCTGACACTTATTTGGAAGCATCCTTGAATAGTGCAGATATTAAATTGTTACAATCATGACCCTCGGGGGTATGGTGGGGCCACAATAGGGAATGCAAGTTTTACACAGAAATATATAGAACAAATCTTTGAAAATTTTCTTCTCAAGAACCAATGGACCAGGAAAGCTGAAAGTCATATGGGAGCATGGGAAGTGTAGATAATCATAAAAAGGAAGGGGGTAGTGGTGCATGATAGGTATAGCAGGAGGGGGAATCTGTTAAGAACTGCATCACCCAAGTTACTCAGGTATGCGATGTGGCCCATGGGCCTCTTGTTTTGCATTTATCCTTAGTATGATTGCAAAATTAAATTTGCTGCTCATAAAATTGCGCTGTTCTTGATTTTCCCACAAGTTTATGTAAAACAAAAGAGTAAGTAAAGTTATCTACTTTGGGTAGGTTTTGAATATATATGTAGCCATAAGTAGCTGCATACTGTGAAACAACAAAATTTTTGTAGTGATTTTATTTTTAGCTCTACTGGTCAGAGACCAGAAGAGCTTAAGCGATAGAAATGTGTCCGGCGTCCGTAGACTACAATAAGATACATAATTCTGTGTCAGTTTTTGATTTCGATGAACCGTGTTGCCGTGGTTAATAAAAATAGAAATTTCTGTGAAATTCTTTCAAAATGCTACTCCTCCTACAGTTTTGGTCTGATTTCAGTATAACTTGGCACACAAGTAGAATACACTAAGTTAAATAATTCTTTGTATTTGTTTTTGATTTCGATGAACGGTGTTGCCGTGGTTACTAAAATTAGAAATGTCTGTAAAATTGTTTCAAAATGCTACTACTCTTACAGTTTTGGTCTGATTTCAGTATAACTTAGCACACAAGTAGACTACACTAAGATACATATTTCTGTATATTGAATTTTAATTTTGATGAACGGTGTTGCCATGGTTACTAAAATAGAAATGTCTGTAAAATTGTTTCAAAATGCTACTCCCCCTACAGTTTCGGTCTGATTTTAGTATAACTTGGCACACAAGTAGACTACACAAAGAACATAAAGAAACTTTATCAACGATCATTATTCTATTTAATGCTGTTTATAAAGTTTCAAATCCCAGCTGCTTAAGGACCTTCTCTTCCTTTGCTATAAGTTCAAACCAGTAGAGCTTCAGTCTCGACAAAGACTTCTGGTTATTTTTGTTTTCGAGGTGTGACAAGAGTTATGAATACATGTCCACCACAAGATTTTAAATGTTACATAAATAAGATCTTGTTTTAATATTCTTGATCCATGAAATCAAATTCCTAGAACCAAAGGCAAAATGAAAAATATGTTTGTTAGGTCACCTGAGCCGAAGGCTCAAGTGAGCTTTTCTGATCACATTTTGTCCGGCGTCCGTCTGTCTGTCTGTCTGTAAACTGTTCATATTTTCAACTTCTTCTCAAGAACCGCTGGGCGAATTTCAACCAAACTTGGTAGAAAGTGTCCTTGGGTGAAGGGGATTCAAGTTTGTTCTAATAAAGGGCCACGCCCTCATTCAAGGGGAAATAATTGGGAATTAATGAAAATTTGGTGGCATATTTTAATAAAAATCTTCTTCTCAAGAACAACTGTGCCAGGAAAAATGAAACTTATGGGGAAACATCCTCAAGTAGTGCAGATTCAGGTTTGTTCAAATCATGACCCCCAGGGGTAGGGCGGGGCCAAAATGGCCGACCAAAGTTTTACATAGAAATATATAGGAATATTCTTTAAAAATCTTCTTCTCAAGAATGACAAAACCATAAATCATCATATTTATATGGAAGCATGTTCAGGTAGTGTAGATTCAAGTTTGTTCAAATCATGACCCCCGGGGTAGGGCGGGGCCAAAATGGCCGACCAAAGTTTTACAAAGAAATATATAGGAAAATTCTTTAAAAATCTTCTCAAGAATGACAAAGCCATAATTCATCATATTTATGTGGGAGCATGTTCAGGTAGTGTAGATTCAAGTTTGTTCAAATCATGTCCCTCGGGGGTAGGGCGGGGCCAAAATGGCCGACCAAAGTTTAACATAGTAATATATAGGAAAATTCTTTAAATATCTTCTTCTCAAGATTGACAAAGTTATAATTCATCATATTTATATGGAAGCATGTTCAGATAGTGTAGATTCAAGTTTGTTTAAATCATGACCCCCCGGGGTAGGGTGGGGCCAAAATGGCCAACCAAAGTTTTACATAGAAATATATAGGAAAATTCTTTAAAAATCTTCTTTTCAAGAATTACAAAGTCATAATTCATCATATATATATGGAAGCATGCTCAAGTAGTGAATATTCAAATTTGTTCAAATCATGTCCCCCGGGGGAAGGCGGGGCCAAAATGGCCGACCAAAGTTTAAAATAGAAATATATAGGAAAATTCTTTAACAATATTCTTCTCAAGAATGACAAAGCCATAATTCATCATATTTACAATGTATATGGAAGCATGCTCAAGTAGTGTAGATTCAAATTTGTTCAAATCATTACACCCAGGGATAGGGCAAGGCCACAATGGCCAACCAAAGTGTTACATACAGCGGCTTAAACTTTATTGTTGACAAACCAATCGTGTAGATTAATTTGTTCGTGTATTGGCAAGATCGTGCATGTAATAGATTCAATGGTTTTCGGTTTTAATCGTGCATGATCATGTGTTAAGAAACGTTAAAATTTTATTTTGAAAGTTTTTTCAGAATGTTTTTCTTTAATAAGAATTTCGCTTGTATGTTTTTTTTAATCAAAATAAAATGAATGAAAGGCGACTTTCTTATTAAAAGCAGAACAAACTAATTATACTTAGTACTAGATGTGTCACCATTTTAATACCCCCTGCTTGAAAAGTGGAAGGGTATATAGTAATCGGGATTACATCTGTCTTTCAATCTGTCTGTGCACCTGTCACACTTTATCTCTTATCAGCAACTCCTCCTATACTACTGAGTGAAATTTAGTGAAACTTTCACGGAATCTTTGTTTCATTTTGCCATTGTGCACCTCCTATTTATCGTTTTTATTCGACACGCATTTTGGGTTTCCCATAGCAAAACATGTACTTTGCCATTATATGTTTACCTATGACATCACATATAGAAGCTTCTGGATAACCTTTGATAAGACGAGTTACTCCTCTTCACATATTACCGTAAAACAATATATAGCAACACATTTACATTATGGGATGCTGGTATCACAGTACCTCTAGTTTCTTTGATGTTCATTATATGTACTAGTGATTAATCAAGGTCAAGATATTTTTTAAATGAATACATCAAAAGTGTATTTTTTTTTTACAGATTAAATAAATAAATATTTCCCTTAAAAGCTATCATGCTATAACTTGCGCCAGTTTAAATAAGATTGGAAATATATATATATATATATTTTGTTTATCAATAAATGGTACAAAATTACTGTTAATTACACCATGTAAATTAAATGTGTATAAAGTTAACAAATTATAATTATCTATAACCCTGCTAGGTGAGAATTGCTATTTTTAAATAACTCCATCACATAACGCCGCTGATACTTTTAGATCGATAAACAAACATAGCGTTAAGAAAACCAGGTAGGCTGTTAGAGATACAAGTCACTGTTGACGTGGATGGCAAGCGTCTAACTCTAAATGATACTTATCTTTTAATATGATCTTTATCAACTATCTATTTTGTAAAGACGCATATCGACCTTTTATTAATCAGCGTTGTAAAAATGCAACAAAATTTGTCTGAATTGCAGATATTGCTTTATTGTTTAGTTATTACAATGACTTCTACAGTAAAATATTGTGGAAAGTATTATTACTTTTCATGTGTTTCAAATCATTTTAGCGGTTTGTTGCTTTCAAACAGCCTGTTTTACTTTAAATATGAGAAAAAAATTTTCTTTAGGGCAGTTGTAGTAATCTATGGTATATTATTAATGTTTTTTCAGATGGCAAAGAGAAAGAAAATGTCTACGAGACAGCGAATGCTGCAAGACAAAATAAGAAAAAGAGAGCAGAGACAAAAGTCTGCAAGGATTCTGCCTGATGAAGTATCAGCTTTGCCGCCACAACAGTCTGCTGTTCCCTGTGGGACAGTGGATGGAGCTGATTCAGCTCCTCCCGGTAATTTTCCGGGGCTTGGTTCGATGGGGTTTCCACCTAAAGAGGAAAAACCCCTGGCCAGGGTGCAGGCCTCACCTCGAGTGAAAATGCATTCACCTGCCCCGAGGTTGTCACCTCCTCGGGGAAGTCGTCTGTTTGTCCATGACGAGGGCAAGGCACCGTCCACTGACTCCCCACCGTGGGTTTGTGCTCCACCGAGGGCACCTGGATCGGACATAGTGCATATGTCTGATCCAGCAGGACAGGCGCAGCTGGATACCTCCAGGATGGAGGAGACCAGTAGAATATCAAAAGATGAAGGAACTTTAACGAAATCAAAAATGGAAACTGAACGAATATCAAAAGGAAACTTGAACGAAAAACCTGATATTATAGAAAGTATAAACAGAGAAAGAGATATGTTGGAGACTGTAGAAAGTATGATGGATTTCAGAGATGATACAGAGATCAAAGAAAATGTCAGAGAGTCAAGCGATAAAACTGATGATAAGGGAGAAATGAAGGAAACAAATGAGAGTAAGGTCTTTCAGAAAGTAAGTGAGGAAAGAAATTGTAAAAGTTGGAATATAAAAGATGTAAATGAACAATGTGATCAGAGAGAAGGTTGTAGTGTGCAGGATGAGGGAAATGATGATTTGAAAGCAAGAAGTTTGCACAATGTATCTGTTCAGGGCTCTTTCCATCAAGCTGATCCTATGTTTGGTGACACTGCAGGAACCCAGTGTGTGGCAAATTGTTTGTCAGGTTTAGCTTATAATCTTCTGAAAAGTGCAGAAATGTGGCAAACAGCTGATATCAACAAAGTTTTAGTGAATGGAGATGAACTTTACACATACCTGCAGAACAGTTCTTCAATTACAAGTAGGTATTTGTTAGTAGAAGAATTACCACAGTATTTTGAATGCTATAACAACACATTTGACTTTACAGTGAAGGTTTCGGTACCAAGTTTCATTAGTTTATCAGAGGAGGAGCCATGTTATGAAGATTTTAATGCTTATCCTCTTTTTGAAGCTCTCCAGATGGCACTTGCTGAAACAAATGGGTGTTTTGTGTGTTTTGGGGGAAATACCCTTTTAATTGGAAAAACTACTGATGGCTTTTTCATATTTGATTCACATGCACGGTGCTCTCGTGGATATTTAAGTGTTAGAGGGAAGAGTACAAGAATTTTGTTAAAGGATGTTCAGGATGTTTACTTACATCTAAGGTTTCTGGCTCTCTCTATGGGATTTTCAAAAACTGTTGAATGTGAATTAACTGGAGTGCTGTGTTCACTGAAGCATTTTGCTATTGCAGAAGTTAACAAGGTTGAACATGTTAAAGGTGATGTAAAATTTTCAGAAGCATTCATAAGTTTAAGACAAGGTGTCATGATGTCAGATCAATCAAATGTTGAAGAAAATGAGAGATATGCAAGAGGATTGCAAGGTACAAAGCAAGACAGCTTATTGTCAGATCAGTTAGAGATGTTGCAGACAAATGAGGTGATATTTATGGACGAGGAAATAAAACAACACAATTTTATTCCTTTGTCTGTAGAGAAGAAGATGGAATTGAGCAAAGAGTTGGGATTGTCTTATTTTACTTCTAGATATGAAAATGATGCTGTGATTGTGAAAGGCATGGATATACCTAGCAAGTGTAAAGAAATCGAAGCAGATGGAAATTGTTTTTTCAGGGCAGTATCATTCAGTCTGACAAACTCTGAGAACTATCACCAACTTATACGAGAAGCTGTTTGTCAACACTTGTTGAAACATGAAACAAAATTTCAGCAGTTTATGAGATATGAGGGATCATTAAGGTCTTACTTGGTTTCCAGTAAAATGTCAGACGAGGGTGTATGGGCCACTGAATTGGAGATTCATGCAATGTCGCACATGTTGAATGTAGACATTTATACTTATTCAGACAGGAAATGGATTTGTTTTAGTGGGGAAGTGCCAAACCCTGAAGTAGATGAACAGAAGGAGTCTATTTATTTATACCATAAACAACAGAACCATTATGATGTTGTTTTATGTGTTTCAGCAAGTCTATCTGGAAAGGAATCGGTCATGCAAACAATGTCTTGCAAGAGAGAGTATAACTTGCGCAGAGGAAATCGACTTCGAATGAAAGAAAAGCGAGATACCTTTGTATCGAAAGGGCCATTGCATTCGAGTAGAATACGCAAAGACAAATTAAGGAAAAAGTACAAGGATAGTAAGCACTTCCGGAATAGAATTATCAAGCATAGGAGAGAAATGTATTCAGATGCAGACACAAAGTTTAAAATACAGATTAGGAACAGGGAACGATATCGTGCTTTAGATTTAGAACACCGAGAAGAAGTTCAAAGGGCAAGTAGAAGAAGAAGTAAACTGCAATACTACACTAACTTCAATCACAGAGAGGCAAAAAAGAGGAAAATTGTTGGGAGATACAAGTCTGATGTTAAGCACAGAGAACAGGTGAAAGAAAAAAACAAGGAGAAGTACAGAACAGACCTTGAATATCAGGGAAATTTGAGGAAAGCAAGTACTGAGAAGTATAAGACAGATCTGACTCATCGGAAAAATGTTAAGAAGGCCAGTACGGAAAAGTACAAAACAGATCTGAGACATCAGGAAAATGTAAAGAAGGCCAGTACGGAGAAGTACAAAACAAAACAGATCTACAAAACAGAGACATCAGGAAAATGTTAAGAAAAGAAGGCCAGTGAGACATCAGGAAAATGTTAAGAAGGGAGAGAAATACAAGACAGACTTAAAACACCAGCAAAAAGTAAAACAAAGAAGCACTGACAAGTATAAAATGGACTCGGAACACAAAACTAAAGTAAAACAGGGGGCCTTGAAAAAGTACAAAGAAGATGAAACCTACAGGATGAAAAATAAAGCAGCTCATGTTCAAAGATATAGTTCAAATGAAACTTTTAAAGCAAATATGCAAGAAAGAGCTGCAAGGAGGTATCAATCTGACATCAAAGTCCAATCAAAAGTAAAGAAACGTAGTAAGGATAGTTATTACTCATCTTCAGAAGCAATGAAGAAGAAAAAAGAGAAAGTTGCACAAAAGAGGAGGCTGAAGCAGATGAACTTGGAACAGGAAGAGGAAGTTATCAGATTGTTTAAGGAAAAAGCTAAGGAGGGTCCAGATTATGCTTGTACCTGCTGCCATAGGTTATTGTTTAAAAATCAAGTTCAAGCTTGTGAACATCAGATGTATGAGAAAAATGAATCTGCAAGAACTATTTCTGACATTTGTTTGGTACACAAGTATTTGCATGAATGTTCTGAATCTTGTCCAGAAGCATGTACCAAATCATCATTATGGATTTGTTACACTTGTCACAGGAAAATAATGAGTGGCAAAGCACCAGCTGAGGCTTCAGTGAACGGTTTGATTCTGGAAGATATTCCACCAGAACTGACTCGATTAAACAGTTTGGAACAGCATTTGATTGCGATTCACATACCATTTATGAAGGTCATGGCTCTTCCCCATGGTGGGCAAAAAAATGTTCATGGACCTGTGGTTTGTGTGCCTTCAGATATGAAAAAGACAATCAGTTTACCCAGAAAAGAAGATGAAAACTTATTGTTGCGTGTGAAATTAAAAAGGAAATTAAATTACAAAGGCTACTTTGAATATCAGTTTGTTAATACAAACCATGTCATGTCAGCCTTATCATACTTGAAAGAAAACAATCAGTGGTACAAGGATTTAAAAATAACATCATCCTTAACTGAAAGTTTGGAGACTCATGAAGAAATGTCAGATGTTGATACAACAGGTGAAATTAATGAAGAAATGGTTGCATTTGATACATGTTTACAGCCTGTTGATGTTGCACAGGAAGTTTTAGATCATTATTTCGATGACGTGTATAATATTGCACCAAGTGAAGGGAAGAATCCTGTTCGAATGTTACAAGAACCTGGCAACGAAGCGAAGGCATTTCCTTGTCATTTCCCAAGTGGTAGTTTCTCCTGGAATGAGGAAAGATCAGAAAAATTAACTCTCGAGAAATATTTCAATAATAGGTTAATGAATGCTGATGACAGGTTTGCAAAGGATACCAATTACATTTTTTTCAGCCAGTACATGTCTGAATTGAATCAAGTGATCGAAAAAACACAAATTTCACTTAGAAAATCACTATCAAAATGTACCAATGGAAAACCAGTTACGATACATATGCTGCAAGACCCGACTACTCTCTCCAGTTTGTTGAGAAATGATGATGCTTTAAGATTTATGCAGCCAATAAGAGGAACTCCTGCCTATTGGTCAAGTACTCAGAAGGACATTTTTGCCATGCTGCGACAATTAGGAATCCCAACTTGGTTTTGTTCGTTTTCTGCAGCGGAGTACAGATGGAATGATGCTGTTAAAGCTATATTGCAACAGCAGAATGATAACAGAGATCCCGATGAGATGGAGTGGTCAGAGAAAAATGAAGTTTTAAGATGCAATCCAGTCACAGTGGCTAGAATGTTTGAACACAGGTTTCAAATATTTCATAAGGAGGTCATTCTTTCCCCAGCAAAGCCAATAGGAAAAGTAATAGACTTTTTCCAAAGAGTTGAGTTTCAGCAGAGGGGATCCCCACATATGCATTGTTTATATTGGGTTGAAAATGCACCTAATATTGATTCTGATGGAGAAGAAGCTGTGTGCGACTTCATTGACAGATATGTGACATGTTCTGTTCCTGCAGATAGTGATGACCCAGAATTGAGAAAAAGTGTCTTAGAGGTACAACAGCACAGCAAGAAACATTCAAAGTCTTGTAAAAAGAAAGGCACAGAGTGTAGGTTTAATTTCCCAAGGCCCCCTTCTCAAAAGACTTTCATTACAAGTGCAAATGAAGAAGAAAACGCAGAGGAGTGGGAAAAAGAGACAAATGTAAACAAAGCTTTTGCAAAGGAGATATTACTTAGTGTTTGGGATAAGATACAGAATGATGGTGAAAGAATTCAAACAACACAAGAATTGTTTGATGATCTATCACTAACACAGGAGCTGTACGAAGATGCCTACAACATGTTATCCACAAAGAGATCAGTTGTACTCGAACGCTGCCCGAATGAGGTATGGACGAATCAATACAACAGATGTCTGTTGAAGTCCTGGGATGCTAATATGGACATACAGTTTGTGCTGGATCCTTTCAGTTGTATTGTTTATATAATTTCCTATATATCAAAGTCAGAAAGGGAAATGGGTATGTTACTCAAACAAACAAAGTTGGAGGCTGAGGAGGGAAATCACGATGCCAGACAAACGATGAAGAAAATTGGTTCAGCATACTTGCATCACAGAGAAGTAAGCGCACAAGAAGCTGTGTACAGAGTATGTAACTTGAAGATGAAAGAATGCTCTAGGAAAGTGTTGTTTGTGCCTGTAGGTGACAACCCGGTGCGCTTAAGTAAGCCACTATCAGTGCTTAAGAAGAAAGCATCAAAGGATGAAGAGATAAGTGTTGAGGAAGAAGATGAGGAGGATGAAGTTTGGATGACAAACATTATTGAACGTTACATGAACCGACCAGATAAAGCAATATTTCATGAAATGTGCCTCGCGGAATTTTGTTCAGAATTTAGAGTGCTTGCTAAATCACAAGTTCCGAAGAAGGAAAATGAAAATGTTTTTGAATTACAGAATGGAAAGGGTTTTGTGCAACGAAGAACAAGAACACAGCCTGCTGTTGTTAGGTATCCCAGGTTTAATGTTGAGAAAATGTCAGAAAAATATCATCAGTCTCTCTTGCAACTTTTTCTACCCTATTGGACAGAGGCACAGTTGAAACCACCAGGGTTTGAGTTATATGAGGATTTTTATGAGACTGGTTATGTGAAAATTCTGGGGAGAAAAAAGAAGGAATCAGTGAAGTCAATAGTGGATTTCAATCATTCACTTTATGCAAAGAATGAAGATGTTATTGACAATGCTCAGGAGGCATATGAGATGATAGGTGAACCAGAGGATGCATGGTCACGAATTTGTCCAGAAACAGAGGTTCTTCGAAGGGAGGGTATAGCACAGAGAAAGGAAACTACAGTGCCACAGGAGGAAAACATAAATATCATACCGGATATCGAAAGCGAGACACATAATGCAGATGTCATGTATCATGTTCACCAAAATGCAGCTTCAAGAGAGGAAATGCAATCTGTTCTTCAAACATTGAATGAAACACAGAGTGAAATTTTTTACTTGGTGCGCGACTGGTGTTTAGGAAAGATTGCAGGAGAAAAACCTGAACCACTACATTTATTTATTACTGGAGGTGCAGGAACTGGTAAAAGCCATCTCATAAAAGCCATTCATTATGAAGCATCACGTTTGCTTTCACGAATAATGACTGAACCAGATAGTGTATCAGTGCTTCTCGCAGCATTCACGGGAACAGCGGCTTTCAACATAGGCGGAAATACACTTCATCACCTATTTTCATTAACAAAGTATCTTCCCCTTCCTTATGAACCACTTGGAGAACAAAGTCTCAGTGAGTTGAGAGTTAGGATAGGAGATCTTCAGATCCTAATCATTGATGAGATATCAATGGTATACAAAAGGCTTCTCTACTACATACATGAAAGGCTGGTGCAGATTAAGAAGTGCAAAGAGCCATTTGGAGGGGTTTGTGTTATTGCTGTTGGGGACTTTTACCAGCTTCCTCCTGTTAAGCAGCGAAAAGACGAGAGACTTTACAAAGAAAATATGAGTTATCCAATGGACTTCTGGCTTGAGTTATTTAAAGTCATTGAATTGAAAGGGATAATGAGACAAAAAGAAGACTTGTCGTTTGCTGAGGTTCTTAATTCCCTTCGTGTAAGAGAGAGAGATCAACCGTTAACACATCAGCAAAGTGCTATGTTGGAAGATTGTATCAGAGAAGGTCCAGAAGATGTTCTTCATGTTTTTTCTACCAATGAAGAGGTTAACGCATTCAATTTGTCAATGCTAAAGAAATCTTGTGAAGATTTACTGGAAATTGAGGCCCAAGATTACAAAAAGGACAAAACATCGGGGAAACTGATACCAAAAAACAAACCTGTGACAAAATCTAAAAGTGATGGCCTCCCAAGTTCGCTCTTATTGTCTGTCCATGCAAGGGTTATGCTCACAAGAAATTGCAATGTGGAGGATGGACTTGTTAATGGATTAATGGGGCATATCTGTCAGTTTTCAATGGTTGAAAACAGTGATAGAGTTGTTAAAGCTATAGGAGTAATTTTTGATAATAAGGAAGTTGGGAAGAAGTCCGGACAGAAGACAATGGATGGAAACCTAGTGTTCATAGAAAGAGTACAAGAAGAGATGAAGGAAAAGGCCAGTACGGTGGTAAGACACCAATTTCCAATTAGGTTGTCTTGGGCATGTACGGCTCATAAAGTGCAAGGGATGACAACTGAGAAAGCTGTAGTGAATTTAGATAAAGTTTTTGCTCCAGGTCAAGCATACGTTGCATTGTCAAGGGTTACTTTTTACTTCAAAGATATCCACTGGCTTATTTATTGTAAAAGCACATTGTTCTATTAAAATGATACAGTTACTTGAAATAAGAAAACACAAAATTAGTATATATTTCACTTTTTCCGTTTACAGAGAAATGATCTATGCTGATCCAGAGTAAAAAGTAAAAGTCAGCATTAAGTGAAATGCCGAAGGTTAAACTTTTGATGACACTTCACAAGCCTTACTATCCACTGGGAAGAAAGTAATTCTGCATAACATACAGAGCTTGCGCAGTCATTTTGAAGACCTACAAAAAGATGCAAGGTTTAAAGAGGTTGATGTTATATGCTTAACAGAGACATGGATAGGATCTGGGGAAAATACGGAGAAATATGGACTGCAAGGGTTTCAGTTTCATCATCTGCCTAGAGAGGAAGCATATGAAGAAAGTGTTGTCTCAAAACAAAGTTTACGCATGTCAAAGGGTGGAGGAGTTGGGCTTTTCCGTTAGTAGCTATTCAAAAAGTACACATATAGTATTTCAACTTCAACAGTTCACTTAACTCTATAAGTGAATCATATTTTACATACTCGTTAACCTGCAACTGTACAACTGTAATACATATTTCTCTATGCATTCCCTCACTAAGAAGTTGATACATGTATACATAATCACAACCTCATCTAAGCCTCAAGAATGTGAAATCAGGTTCAGTAGCTCAGGTTGATCTGCTAACATTTTCTTGCATTCTTTTTCTTGAGTATTTGTATAACTTAATAATTGAAAATTTCTATACATCTCAATTTTTACAAACATTTTCAAAAGAGTCTATGTCAAACAATTATCTATGAATTAAGTTGCTAATGTTAAGGCAATACTATTTCATTGAAGTAAACTTTCTTTAATTATTGAGATATTGATAACGAAATTTGAGGCTAATCAAGAACTGTGTGACTTCGAAGACTTTGTAATTGATACTAGTAATCTAATGCTTTTTTCATTGTCTACAACTAATGGCAAAATACTACAAGATTTATTTTTTCAATGAAAAAGCTAAAATTTTTCTGTACAAAACATTCAGTAAATCGGTTATCGTCTGACACAAACGGCTGCCATAGGTGCATGAACAACATCTACTTTATTACATACTGTCTGGCTTCTAAAACACTGTGCTGCTTTAAAGATCTAAGAATTTAAGAAGAATAGCATCATGGTAACTGTAATATGTGGGTAATCGATGAACCTCAATCTGTCTTAAGTTCGGCACATAGACATGGTCCAGTGTTGTTCCACCTTCAGTGGTGCTAAAGGACACAAGTTGTCTGAAGTTTTGATCTCTCATAAACCTCTGAATTGGGCCATTAGCTCTAGCATCCTCATTGAAATCACCCATGATGATACAGTCATAGTCATTTGTTTTCAAGAAGCCCAGAACATTCTGAAGATTGTGTAGGAATGATGTTATTTTTTCCATGCAAGGCCGATATACACACAACAACAAAATATCTTCCTTGATTAGTTTTACTGCTATTCCTTCAATATTCATCTGGGCAATTAGAACAATATCATAATCCTCCCTATCTTTCAAGTACATCCCAACTCCTCCACCCTTTGACATGCGTAAACTTTGTTTTGAGACAATACTTTCTTCATATGCTTCCTCTCTAGGCAGATTATGAAACTGAAACCCTTGCAGTCCATATTTCTCCGTATTTTCCCCACATCCTATCCATGTCTCTGTTAAGCATATAACATCAACCTCTTTAAACCTTGCATCATTTTGTAGGTCTTCAAAATGACTGCGCAAGCTCTGTATGTTATGCAGAATTACTTTCTTCCCAGTGGATAGTAAGGCTTGTGAAGTGTTATCAAAAGTAACCTTCGGCATTTCATTTAATGCTGACTTTACCTCTGGATCAGCAAAGATATTTCTCTGTAAACGAGTTGAATCTTCTGTATCAATAAATAAGCCAGACTTTGAAGTAACCCTTGACAATGCAACGTATGCTTGACCTGCGCAGCTAGGTTAAGGCCGCCCATAGGAAATAAGGCTTAAAATATTCCGAAAAAATCAATATAATGTTGATATTTTTTTTATTAGCATGAGTTTTAATTTAATGGGAACTATACTAATGCATATGTATGTATAGGGTCTCAACCGAGTTCGGCCAACGCGACTTCAGGTACATCAGCTGTTTGTCACGTGACATGTTTAAAATAGAAATAAATATGAACGGATACAAAGATCGTAAAAGTTCAACGATATACGGATAATTTTTCACTATGAATTTGATTGTGTTTTCTTTAAGACAAATTTCTTAGCCCGAAAAGTGCTGGGAGTAACTTCTCCATGCCCGGGAATAATATAAAATTTAGCCGACTTTTGATGAACTATGTGCATTTACACTATACGCATTGAAGAAATGTAAAACTACGGAAAAAATCAACAGCGCACAACTTGCTCCCAGCACTTTTCAAAATAATAGGGACAGTAGCTACATGTATATAAAATATTATAATTTATAATCAAGTGGATATCGTTGAACTTTTTAGATTTTGGAGGGGTTGTACATGTGATTGTAGTACGTTTCTGTATAAAAGTGCATGACTGCGGCTTTATAAGAGATCTAATAGTTATCAATTAAATAGGACTGTGAACTATTGATTAATGCATTCAAAAATATGAATTAATTTAAATCAGATCACGCTTATTTAGATTTAATTTTCATATTTTTATTTCCACTAAAAGCTTTATCCGCGTCTCGAGTACAGAGAAACTGCGTGTCAAACTAGCCTATGACGTCATATCTGTTAGTACAGCGAGATCAAGTTGGCTTTGATTTTACATTCGAATCGTGTTATAATGACAAAATAAGTTACACATTGATAAATATTTACAATAATCATGAGAACTCAAAGTATGTAAGAGTATATGAAAAAGAAAATAATTGAGATTATTATTTATTCGCCGAGATTCAAAAACGTCATAATCGAATTCCCGAGGCTCTACATACACTGATCTACCTTTGGGTAGCCCTTAACCTAGTTGCGTGGAGCAAAAACTTTATCTAAATTCACTACAGCTTTCTCAGTTGTCATCCCTTGCACTTTATGAGCCGTACATGCCCAAGACAACCTAACTGGAAATTGGTGTCTTACCACCGTACTGGCCTTTTCCTTCATCTCTTCTTGTACTCTTTCTATGAACACTAGGTTTCCATCCATTGTCTTCTGTCCGGACTTCTTCCCAACTTCCTTATTATCAAAAATTACTCCTATAGCTTTAACAACTCTATCACTGTTTTCAACCATTGAAAACTGACAGATGTGCCCCATTACTCCATTAACAAGTCCATCCTCCACATTACAATTTCTTGTGAGCATAACCCTTGCATGGACAGACAATAAGAGCGAACTTGGGAGGCCATCACTTTTAGATTTTGTCACAGGTTTGTTTTTTGGTATCAGTTTCCCCGATGTTTTGTCCTTTTTGTAATCTTGGGCCTCAATTTCCAGTAAATCTTCACAAGATTTCTTTAGCATTGACAAATTGAATGCGTTAACCTCTTCATTGGTAGAAAAAACATGAAGAACATCTTCTGGACCTTCTCTGATACAATCTTCCAACATAGCACATTGCTGATGTGTTAACGGTTGATCTCTCTCTCTTACACGAAGGGAATTAAGAACCTCAGCAAACGACAAGTCTTCTTTTTGTCTCATTATCCCTTTCAATTCAATGACTTTAAATAACTCAAGCCAGAAGTCCATTGGATAACTCATATTTTCTTTGTAAAGTCTCTCGTCTTTTCGCTGCTTAACAGGAGGAAGCTGGTAAAAGTCCCCAACAGCAATAACACAAACCCCTCCAAATGGCTCTTTGCACTTCTTAATCTGCACCAGCCTTTCATGTATGTAGTAGAGAAGCCTTTTGTATACCATTGATATCTCATCAATGATTAGGATCTGAAGATCTCCTATCCTAACTCTCAACTCACTGAGACTTTGTTCTCCAAGTGGTTCATAAGGAAGGGGAAGATACTTTGTTAATGAAAATAGGTGATGAAGTGTATTTCCGCCTATGTTGAAAGCCGCTGTTCCCGTGAATGCTGCGAGAAGCACTGATACACTATCTGGTTCAGTCATTATTCGTGAAAGCAAACGTGATGCTTCATAATGAATGGCTTTTATGAGATGGCTTTTACCAGTTCCTGCACCTCCAGTAATAAATAAATGTAGTGGTTCAGGTTTTTCTCCTGCAATCTTTCCTAAACACCAGTCGCGCACCAAGTAAAAAATTTCACTCTGTGTTTCATTCAATGTTTGAAGAACAGATTGCATTTCCTCTCTTGAAGCTGCATTTTGGTGAACATGATACATGACATCTGCATTATGTGTCTCGCTTTCGATATCCGGTATGATATTTATGTTTTCCTCCTGTGGCACTGTAGTTTCCTTTCTCTGTGCTATACCCTCCCTTCGAAGAACCTCTGTTTCTGGACAAATTCGTGACCATGCATCCTCTGGTTCACCTATCATCTCATATGCCTCCTGAGCATTGTCAATAACATCTTCATTCTTTGCATAAAGTGAATGATTGAAATCCACTATTGACTTCACTGATTCCTTCTTTTTTCTCCCCAGAATTTTCACATAACCAGTCTCATAAAAATCCTCATATAACTCAAACCCTGGTGGTTTCAACTGTGCCTCTGTCCAATAGGGTAGAAAAAGTTGCAAGAGAGACTGATGATATTTTTCTGACATTTTCTCAACATTAAACCTGGGATACCTAACAACAGCAGGCTGTGTTCTTGTTCTTCGTTGCACAAAACCCTTTCCATTCTGTAATTCAAAAACATTTTCATTTTCCTTCTTCGGAACTTGTGATTTAGCAAGCACTCTAAATTCTGAACAAAATTCCGCGAGGCACATTTCATGAAATATTGCTTTATCTGGTCGGTTCATGTAACGTTCAATAATGTTTGTCATCCAAACTTCATCCTCCTCATCTTCTTCCTCAACACTTATCTCTTCATCCTTTGATGCTTTCTTCTTAAGCACTGATAGTGGCTTACTTAAGCGCACCGGGTTGTCACCTACAGGCACAAACAACACTTTCCTAGAGCATTCTTTCATCTTCAAGTTACATACTCTGTACACAGCTTCTTGTGCGCTTACTTCTCTGTGATGCAAGTATGCTGAACCAATTTTCTTCATCGTTTGTCTGGCATCGTGATTTCCCTCCTCAGCCTCCAACTTTGTTTGTTTGAGTAACATACCCATTTCCCTTTCTGACTTTGATATATAGGAAATTATATAAACAATACAACTGAAAGGATCCAGCACAAACTGTATGTCCATATTAGCATCCCAGGACTTCAACAGACATCTGTTGTATTGATTCGTCCATACCTCATTCGGGCAGCGTTCGAGTACAACTGATCTCTTTGTAGATAACATGTTGTAGGCATCTTCGTACAGCTCCTGTGTAAGTGATAGATCATCAAACAATTCTTGTGTTGTTTGAATTCTTTCACCATCATTCTGTATCTTATCCCAAACACTAAGTAATATCTCCTTTGCAAAAGCTTTGTTTACATTTGTCTCTTTTTCCCACTCCTCTGCGTTTTCTTCTTCATTTGCACTTGTAATGAAAGTCTTTTGAGAAGGGGGCCTTGGGAAATTAAACCTACACTCTGTGCCTTTCTTTTTACAAGACTTTGAATGTTTCTTGCTGTGCTGTTGTACCTCTAAGACACTTTTTCTCAATTCTGGGTCATCACTATCTGCAGGAACAGAACATGTCACATATCTGTCAATGAAGTCGCACACAGCTTCTTCTCCATCAGAATCAATATTAGGTGCATTTTCAACCCAATATAAACAATGCATATGTGGGGATCCCCTCTGCTGAAACTCAACTCTTTGGAAAAAGTCTATTACTTTTCCTATTGGCTTTGCTGGGGAAAGAATGACCTCCTTATGAAATATTTGAAACCTGTGTTCAAACATTCTAGCCACTGTGACTGGATTGCATCTTAAAACTTCATTTTTCTCTGACCACTCCATCTCATCGGGATCTCTGTTATCATTCTGCTGTTGCAATATAGCTTTTAACAGCATCATTCCATCTGTACTCCGCTGCAGAAAACGAACAAAACCAAGTTGGGATTCCTAATTGTCGCAGCATGGCAAAAATGTCCTTCTGAGTACTTGACCAATAGGCAGGAGTTCCTCTTATTGGCTGCATAAATCTTAAAGCATCATCATTTCTCAACAAACTGGAGAGAGTAGTCGGGTCTTGCAGCATATGTATCGTAACTGGTTTTCCATTGGTACATTTTGATAGTGATTTTCTAAGTGAAATTTGTGTTTTTTCGATCACTTGATTCAATTCAGACATGTACTGGCTGAAAAAAATGTAATTGGTATCCTTTGCAAACCTGTCATCAGCATTCATTAACCTATTATTGAAATATTTCGAGAGAGTTAATTTTTCTGATCTTTCCTCATTCCAGGAGAAACTACCACTTGGGAAATGACAAGGAAATGCCTTCGCTTCGTTGCCAGGTTCTTGTAACATTCGAACAGGATTCTTCCCTTCACTTGGTGCAATATTATACACGTCATCGAAATAATGATCTAAAACTTCCTGTGCAACATCAACAGGCTGTAAACATGTATCAAATGCAACCATTTCTTCATTAATTTCACCTGTTGTATCAACATCTGACATTTCTTCATGAGTCTCCAAACTTTCAGTTAAGGATGATGTTATTTTTAAATCCTTGTACCACTGATTGTTTTCTTTCAAGTATGATAAGGCTGACATGACATGGTTTGTATTAACAAACTGATATTCAAAGTAGCCTTTGTAATTTAATTTCCTTTTCAATTTCACACGCAACAATAAGTTTTCATCTTCTTTTCTGGGTAAACTGATTGTCTTTTTCATATCTGAAGGCACACAAACCACAGGTCCATGAACATTTTTTTGCCCACCATGGGGAAGAGCCATGACCTTCATAAATGGTATGTGAATCGCAATCAAATGCTGTTCCAAACTGTTTAATCGAGTCAGTTCTGGTGGAATATCTTCCAGAATCAAACCGTTCACTGAAGCCTCAGCTGGTGCTTTGCCACTCATTATTTTCCTGTGACAAGTGTAACAAATCCATAATGATGATTTGGTACATGCTTCTGGACAAGATTCAGAACATTCATGCAAATACTTGTGTACCAAACAAATGTCAGAAATAGTTCTTGCAGATTCATTTTTCTCATACATCTGATGTTCACAAGCTTGAACTTGATTTTTAAACAATAACCTATGGCAGCAGGTACAAGCATAATCTGGACCCTCCTTAGCTTTTTCCTTAAACAATCTGATAACTTCCTCTTCCTGTTCCAAGTTCATCTGCTTCAGCCTCCTCTTTTGTGCAACTTTCTCTTTTTTCTTCTTCATTGCTTCTGAAGATGAGTAATAACTATCCTTACTACGTTTCTTTACTTTTGATTGGACTTTGATGTCAGATTGATACCTCCTTGCAGCTCTTTCTTGCATATTTGCTTTAAAAGTTTCATTTGAACTATATCTTTGAACATGAGCTGCTTTATTTTTCATCCTGTAGGTTTCATCTTCTTTGTACTTTTTCAAGGCCCCCTGTTTTACTTTAGTTTTGTGTTCCAAGTCCATTTTATACTTGTCAGTGCTTCTTTGTTTTACTTTTTGCTGGTGTTTTAAGTCTGTCTTGTATTTCTCCGTACTGGCCTTCTTAACATTTTCCTGATGTCTCAGATCTGTTTTGTACTTCTCCGTACTGGCCTTCTTTACATTTTCCTGATGTCTCAGATCTGTTTTGTACTTTTCCGTACTGGCCTTCTTAACATTTTTCCGATGAGTCAGATCTGTCTTATACTTCTCAGTACTTGCTTTCCTCAAATTTCCCTGATATTCAAGGTCTGTTCTGTACTTCTCCTTGTTTTTTTCTTTCACCTGTTCTCTGTGCTTAACATCAGACTTGTATCTCCCAACAATTTTCCTCTTTTTTTCCTCTCTGTGATTGAAGTTAGTGTAGTATTGCAGTTTACTTCTTCTTCTACTTGCCCTTTGAACTTCTTCTCGGTGTTCTAAATCTAAAGCACGATATCGTTCCCTGTTCCTAATCTGTATTTTAAACTTTGTGTCTGCATCTGAATACATTTCTCTCCTATGCTTGATAATTCTATTCCGGAAGTGCTTACTATCCTTGTACTTTTTCCTTAATTTGTCTTTGCGTATTCTACTCGAATGCAATGGCCCTTTCGATACAAAGGTATCTCGCTTTTCTTTCATTCGAAGTCGATTTCCTCTGCGCAAGTTATACTCTCTCTTGCAAGACATTGTTTGCATGACCGATTCCTTTCCAGATAGACTTGCTGAAACACATAAAACAACATCATAATGGTTCTGTTGTTTATGGTATAAATAAATAGACTCCTTCTGTTCATCTACTTCAGGGTTTGGCACTTCCCCACTAAAACAAATCCATTTCCTGTCTGAATAAGTATAAATGTCTACATTCAACATGTGCGACATTGCATGAATCTCCAATTCAGTGGCCCATACACCCTCGTCTGACATTTTACTGGAAACCAAGTAAGACCTTAATGATCCCTCATATCTCATAAACTGCTGAAATTTTGTTTCATGTTTCAACAAGTGTTGACAAACAGCTTCTCGTATAAGTTGGTGATAGTTCTCAGAGTTTGTCAGACTGAATGATACTGCCCTGAAAAAACAATTTCCATCTGCTTCGATTTCTTTACACTTGCTAGGTATATCCATGCCTTTCACAATCACAGCATCATTTTCATATCTAGAAGTAAAATAAGACAATCCCAACTCTTTGCTCAATTCCATCTTCTTCTCTACAGACAAAGGAATAAAATTGTGTTGTTTTATTTCCTCGTCCATAAATATCACCTCATTTGTCTGCAACATCTCTAACTGATCTGACAATAAGCTGTCTTGCTTTGTACCTTGCAATCCTCTTGCATATCTCTCATTTTCTTCAACATTTGATTGATCTGACATCATGACACCTTGTCTTAAACTTATGAATGCTTCTGAAAATTTTACATCACCTTTAACATGTTCAACCTTGTTAACTTCTGCAATAGCAAAATGCTTCAGTGAACACAGCACTCCAGTTAATTCACATTCAACAGTTTTTGAAAATCCCATAGAGAGAGCCAGAGACCTTAGATGTAAGTAAACATCCTGAACATCCTTTAACAAAATTCTTGTACTCTTCCCTCTAACACTTAAATATCCACGAGAGCACCGTGCATGTGAATCAAATATGAAAAAGCCATCAGTAGTTTTTCCAATTAAAAGGGTATTTCCCCCAAAACACACAAAACACCCATTTGTTTCAGCAAGTGCCATCTGGAGAGCTTCAAAAAGAGGATAAGCATTAAAATCTTCATAACATGGCTCCTCCTCTGATAAACTAATGAAACTTGGTACCGAAACCTTCACTGTAAAGTCAAATGTGTTGTTATAGCATTCAAAATACTGTGGTAATTCTTCTACTAACAAATACCTACTTGTAATTGAAGAACTGTTCTGCAGGTATGTGTAAAGTTCATCTCCATTCACTAAAACTTTGTTGATATCAGCCGTTTGCCACATTTCTGCACTTTTCAGAAGATTATAAGCTAAACCTGACAAACAATTTGCCACACACTGGGTTCCTGCAGTGTCACCAAACATAGGATCAGCTTGATGGAAAGAGCCCTGAACAGATACATTGTGCAAACTTCTTGCTTTCAAATCATCATTTCCCTCATCCTGCACACTACAACCTTCTCTCTGATCACATTGTTCATTTACATCTTTTATATTCCAACTTTTACAATTTCTTTCCTCACTTACTTTCTGAAAGACCTTACTCTCATTTGTTTCCTTCATTTCTCCCTTATCATCAGTTTTATCGCTTGACTCTCTGACATTTTCTTTGATCTCTGTATCATCTCTGAAATCCATCATACTTTCTACAGTCTCCAACATATCTCTTTCTCTGTTTATACTTTCTATAATATCAGGTTTTTCGTTCAAGTTTCCTTTTGATATTCGTTCAGTTTCCATTTTTGATTTCGTTAAAGTTCCTTCATCTTTTGATATTCTACTGGTCTCCTCCATCCTGGAGGTATCCAGCTGCGCCTGTCCTGCTGGATCAGACATATGCACTATGTCCGATCCAGGTGCCCTCGGTGGAGCACAAACCCACGGTGGGGAGTCAGTGGACGGTGCCTTGCCCTCGTCATGGACAAACAGACGACTTCCCCGAGGAGGTGACAACCTCGGGGCAGGTGAATGCATTTTCACTCGAGGTGAGGCCTGCACCCTGGCCAGGGGTTTTTCCTCTTTAGGTGGAAACCCCATCGAACCAAGCCCCGGAAAATTACCGGGAGGAGCTGAATCAGCTCCATCCACTGTCCCACAGGGAACAGCAGACTGTTGTGGCGGCAAAGCTGATACTTCATCAGGCAGAATCCTTGCAGACTTTTGTCTCTGCTCTCTTTTTCTTATTTTGTCTTGCAGCATTCGCTGTCTCGTAGACATTTTCTTTCTCTTTGCCATCTGAAAAAACATTAATAATATACCAT
This sequence comes from Saccostrea cuccullata, assembly GCF_032062105.1. Taxonomy (NCBI): domain Eukaryota; kingdom Metazoa; phylum Mollusca; class Bivalvia; order Ostreida; family Ostreidae; genus Saccostrea; species Saccostrea cuccullata. Next base: position 26,747 of record NW_026938364.1, read on the forward strand.
AGATTACTACAACTGCCCTAAAGAAAATTTTTTTCTCATATTTAAAGTAAAACAGGCTGTTTGAAAGCAACAAACCGCTAAAATGATTTGAAACACATGAAAAGTAATAATACTTTCCACAATATTTTACTGTAGAAGTCATTGTAATAACTAAACAATAAAGCAACATCTGCAATTCAGACAAATTTTGTTGCATTTTTACAACGCTGATTAATAAAAGGTCGATATGCGTCTTTACAAAATAGATAGTTGATAAAGATCATATTAAAAGATAAGTATCATTTAGAGTTAGACGCTTGCCATCCACGTCAACAGTGACTTGTATCTCTAACAGCCTACCTGGTTTTCTTAACGCTATGTTTGTTTATCGATCTAAAAGTATCAGCGATGTTTTTTATTTTGATTTTTGGGCGTATTTTTATGTAAGAATTTGGTTCAAAGTTTATTTAAAAATAGCAATTCTCACCTAGCAGGGTTATAGATAATTATAATTTGTTAACTTTATACACATTTAATTTACATGGTGTAACTAACAGTAATTTCGTACCTTTTATTGATAAACAAAATATATATATATATATTTCCAATCTTATTTAAACTGGCGCAAGTTATAGCATGATAGCTTTTAAGGGAAATATTTATTTATTTAATCTGTAAAAAAAAAATACACTTTTGATGTATTCATTTAAAAAATATCTTGACCTTGATTAATCACTAGTACATATAATGAACATCAAAGAAACTAGAGGTACTGTGATACCAGCATCCCATAATGTAAATGTGTTGCTATATATTGTTTTACGGTAATATGTGAAGAGGAGTAACTCGTCTTATCAAAGGTTATCCAGAAGCTTCTATATGTGATGTCATAGGTAAACATATAATGGCAAAGTACATGTTTTGCTATGGGAAACCCAAAATGCGTGTCGAATAAAAACGATAAATAGGAGGTGCACAATGGCAAAATGAAACAAAGATTCCGTGAAAGTTTCACTAAATTTCACTCAGTAGTATAGGAGGAGTTGCTGATAAGAGATAAAGTGTGACAGGTGCACAGACGGATTGAAAGACAGATGTAATCCCGATTACTATATACCCTTCCACTTTTCAAGCAGGGGGTATTAAAATGGTGACACATCTAGTACTAAGTATAATTAGTTTGTTCTGCTTTTAATAAGAAAGTCGCCTTTCATTCATTTTATTTTGATTAAAAAAAACATACAAGCGAAATGCTTATTAAAGAAAAACATTCTGAAAAAACTTTCAAAATAAAATTTTAACGTTTCTTAACACATGATCATGCACGATTAAAACCGAAAACCATTGAATCTATTACATGCACGATCTTGCCAATACACGAACAAATTAATCTACACGATTGGTTTGTCAACAATAAAGTTTAAGCCGCTGTATGTAACACTTTGGTTGGCCATTGTGGCCTTGCCCTATCCCTGGGTGTAATGATTTGAACAAATTTGAATCTACACTACTTGAGCATGCTTCCATATACATTGTAAATATGATGAATTATGGCTTTGTCATTCTTGAGAAGAAGATTGTTAAAGAATTTTCCTATATATTTCTATTTTAAACTTTGGTCGGCCATTTTGGCCCCGCCTTCCCCCGGGGGACATGATTTGAACAAATTTGAATATTCACTACTTGAGCATGCTTCCATATATATATGATGAATTATGACTTTGTAATTCTTGAAAAGAAGATTTTTAAAGAATTTTCCTATATATTTCTATGTAAAACTTTGGTTGGCCATTTTGGCCCCACCCTACCCCGGGGGGTCATGATTTAAACAAACTTGAATCTACACTATCTGAACATGCTTCCATATAAATATGATGAATTATAACTTTGTCAATCTTGAGAAGAAGATATTTAAAGAATTTTCCTATATATTACTATGTTAAACTTTGGTCGGCCATTTTGGCCCCGCCCTACCCCCGAGGGACATGATTTGAACAAACTTGAATCTACACTACCTGAACATGCTCCCACATAAATATGATGAATTATGGCTTTGTCATTCTTGAGAAGATTTTTAAAGAATTTTCCTATATATTTCTTTGTAAAACTTTGGTCGGCCATTTTGGCCCCGCCCTACCCCGGGGGTCATGATTTGAACAAACTTGAATCTACACTACCTGAACATGCTTCCATATAAATATGATGATTTATGGTTTTGTCATTCTTGAGAAGAAGATTTTTAAAGAATATTCCTATATATTTCTATGTTAAACTTTGGTCGGCCATTTTGGCCCCGCCCTACCCCTGGGGGTCATGATTTGAACAAACCTGAATCTGCACTACTTGAGGATGTTTCCCCATAAGTTTCATTTTTCCTGGCACAGTTGTTCTTGAGAAGAAGATTTTTATTAAAATATGCCACCAAATTTTCATTAATTCCCAATTATTTCCCCTTGAATGAGGGCGTGGCCCTTTATTAGAACAAACTTGAATCCCCTTCACCCAAGGACACTTTCTACCAAGTTTGGTTGAAATTCGCCCAGCGGTTCTTGAGAAGAAGTTGAAAATGTGAACAGTTTACAGACAGACAGACAGACGGACGCCGGACAAAATGTGATCAGAAAAGCTCACTTGAGCCTTCGGCTCAGGTGACCTAACAAACATATTTTTCATTTTGCCTTTGGTTCTAGGAATTTGATTTCATGGATCAAGAATATTAAAACAAGATCTTATTTATGTAACATTTAAAATCTTGTGGTGGACATGTATTCATAACTCTTGTCACACCTCGAAAACAAAAATAACCAGAAGTCTTTGTCGAGACTGAAGCTCTACTGGTTTGAACTTATAGCAAAGGAAGAGAAGGTCCTTAAGCAGCTGGGATTTGAAACTTTATAAACAGCATTAAATAGAATAATGATCGTTGATAAAGTTTCTTTATGTTCTTAGTGTAGTCTACTTGTGTGCCAAGTTATACTAAAATCAGACCGAAACTGTAGGAGGAGTAGCATTTTGAAACAATTTTACAGACATTTCTATTTTAGTAACCATGGCAACACCGTTCATCAAAATTAAAATTCAATATACAGAAATATGTATCTTAGTGTAGTCTACTTGTGTGCTAAGTTATACTGAAATCAGACCAAAACTGTAAGAGTAGTAGCATTTTGAAACAATTTTACAGACATTTCTAATTTTAGTAACCACGGCAACACCGTTCATCGAAATCAAAAACAAATACAAAGAATTATTTAACTTAGTGTATTCTACTTGTGTGCCAAGTTATACTGAAATCAGACCAAAACTGTAGGAGGAGTAGCATTTTGAAAGAATTTCACAGAAATTTCTATTTTTATTAACCACGGCAACACGGTTCATCGAAATCAAAAACTGACACAGAATTATGTATCTTATTGTAGTCTACGGACGCCGGACACATTTCTATCGCTTAAGCTCTTCTGGTCTCTGACCAGTAGAGCTAAAAATAAAATCACTACAAAAATTTTGTTGTTTCACAGTATGCAGCTACTTATGGCTACATAGATATTCAAAACCTACCCAAAGTAGATAACTTTACTTACTCTTTTGTTTTACATAAACTTGTGGGAAAATCAAGAACAGCGCAATTTTATGAGCAGCAAATTTAATTTTGCAATCATACTAAGGATAAATGCAAAACAAGAGGCCCATGGGCCACATCGCATACCTGAGTAACTTGGGTGATGCAGTTCTTAACAGATTCCCCCTCCTGCTATACCTATCATGCACCACTACCCCCTTCCTTTTTATGATTATCTACACTTCCCATGCTCCCATATGACTTTCAGCTTTCCTGGTCCATTGGTTCTTGAGAAAAAATTTTTCAAAGATTTGTTCTATATATTTCTATGTAAAACTTGCATTCCCTATTGTGGCCCCACCATACCCCCGAGGGTCATGATTGTAACAATTTAATATCTGCACTATTCAAGGATGCTTCCAAATAAGTGTCAGCTTTCCTTGCCTGGTGGTTCTTGAGAAAAAAATTTTCAAAGATTTGTTCTATATATTTCTATGTAAAACTTGCATTCCCTATTGCAGCCATGCCCTACCCCTGGGGGTCATGATTTTAACAATTTAATATCTACACTATTCAAGGATGCTTCCAAATAAGTGTCAGCTTTCCTTGCCTGGTGGTTCTTGAGAAGAAGATTTTTAAAGATTTGTTCTATATATTTCTATGTAAAACTTGCATTCCCTATTGTGGCCCCGCCCTACCCTGGGGGTCATGATTTTAACAATTTAATATCTGCACTATTCAAGGATGATTCCAAATAAGTTTCAGCTTTCCTTGCCTGGTGGTTCTTGAGAAAAAGATTTTTAGGATTTGTTCTATATATGTCTATGTAAAACTTGTATTCCCTATTGTGGCCCCGCCCTACCCCTGGGGGTCATGATTTTAACAATTTAATATCTAAACTATTCAAGGATGATTCCACGTAAATTTCAGCTTTCCTGGCCTAGTGGATTTTTAAAGACTTGTTCTATATATTTCTATGTAAAACTTTGATTCCCTCTTGTTGCCCTGCCCTACCCCTGGGGGTCATGATTTTAATAATTTAATATCTACACTACCAAAGAATGCTTCCAAATAAGTTTCAGCTTTCCTTGCCCAGTGGTTCTTGAGAAAAAGATTTTTAGGATTTGTTCTATATATGTCTATTTAAAACTTGTATTCCCTATTGTGGCCCCGCCCTACCCCTGGGGGTCATGATTTTAACAATTTAATATCTAAACTATTCAAGGATGATTTCACGTAAATTTCAGCTTTTCTGGCCCAGTGGTTCTTGAGGAGAAGATTTTTAAAGATTTGTTCCAAATATTCCTATGTAAAACTTGGATTCCCTCTTGTGGCCCAACCCTACCTCCAGGGGTCATGATTTTAACAATTTAATATCTACACTACCCAAGGATGCTTCCATAAAAGTTTCAGCTTTCCTGGCCCAGTAGTTCTTGAGAAGAAGATTTTAAAAGATTTGTTCTATATATTTCTATGTAAAACTTGGATTCCCTATTGCAGTCATGCCCTACCCCCAGGGGTCATGATATTAACAATTTAATACCTACACTACCCAATAATGCTTTCATAAAAGTTTCAGCTTTCCTGGCCCAGTAGTTCTTGAGAAGAAGATTTTTAAAGATTTGTTCTATATATTTCTATGTAAAATCAGATTTTTTATCGTGGCCCCTATGACCTTCGGCTCAGGTGATCTAAAAATTCCAGAAAATGGTGATTTTGCAAATTTACAATTAAACATAGAAATATGTCCAAAATTGTTACTCTACAAAGTAAAAAAAATTAAAAAGCCAAAATTTTGTCTCATTGATCAACAGTGTGACTGCATGTATCCAGAAATTTGCTGCTCACTATATTGCGCCATTCCACATTTGTATATAAAATAGCTACTTTGTTAGGTCCAGTCCAAAGACTATTTCTACTTATGTAGCTATTAGTAGGTACGTAGGTATTTAAACCTACCAAAAGTAGCTATTTTTTACCTATTTTTTGCTTTACTTACATATTGTGGCCAAAAACAAGAATGGCGCAACACGGTAAGCACTGAATTTCTTGATGCAGTCACACTGATAATGGAATATGACAAAAATTTGGCCAAAAAATGATTGCTTCGTATCTTATCAATTATGCATAGAAACTAATGTAAAATTTCTGCCTCATGACATAATCATTTTCTGGTCAAAATATTGTCTTATTCATCATCAGTGTGACTGTATCAAAAATTATGTATTCACCATATTTCATCATTTGCCCACAATATGTACATAATACCAAAAGAAGGTAAAAATAGCTACTTTCGGTAGGTTTTAAATACCTAGCTATTATTAGCTATGTAGGTAGAAATAGTTTTTGGACTGAACCTGTTTGTATAGGTATAAATGCACCAAGTTACCATGCAGCTACTTATAGTTATGTAGGTAGAAAATCTTAAGGCTGGACCTGATGAATTGATTAAAAAGTCATAAAAAATTTAACTACAATGGATGAGTCACTTATGGCCATAAACTGTACTCTATCGGTGATTTATTCATAACACTGCCTTATGCAGTGATTTATTATTTAAAAATAAACAACACCAACAACAGAATAAATGTTGAACTCAGATTTGTGTTTAATTGTAACAATGAAATAAGACCGACGCAGGCGTCGTTTCGTCTTTGCTAGAACTATTTCTCCTGCCATCATACCTCGTACACAGCCTGAATATTTCAATTATATATCTTCTCTAATAAATTTTCGGTTGCATTATTCCTCGTTACATCAAAATGGCGCGGATTATTTACAGATTGTTTATATAACGTTACACTATTATTTTAAAATTAACATGCATTCTGAAATACTTACGATGTCAAACAGCTCTAACAACACGCTCTGTCTTGTTATTCAAAAATGTCGCTTGGTTCTTTGTTCAAATGCTGAAGATTTCAACTTTTGCCTCTGATGACAGTGTTGTTTTGTAACTGTTCAAGAACTGCGCAATTTATCGCTCTACCAGAAGTAAGGGGAGTGGTAAATGTAGTCCCCCTCACAGTCCCGGATTTTGGATCTTTTGCGATTTCTTTTTCCCCGGCGCACAAAATTTATTCAAATTCGCATGCACATTTTCTAGATTAAGATAAATCCACTTATACAAAAAAAACCTTAGAAACATGCGTATTACTTACTGAATCAGCGGTATCAATTGCCAAAAAGCGGATGACTAGATTTACCGCTTGCCTAGAAGAAACAATTCGGGTCTCGACAACTCGTACGGTATATACTTCGAATTTTTATGAACAAAATGTAAACAGTGGGTGTGATATCTAGACGTTTTGTAATGCTGGTTAGAAATTATGATATATCGATAATGAAACATCAGAAAATATTAATAACATTATAAGGGCAAAGAAATGAAATAAAAACAAGATCAGCAAAGACAATTCGATGATCGAACAGTATTCAGGATTAAAAGACTTACTTAAATAATAAAGATGAAAAATGCTGATTTATTAATACTGTATCGTTAAAAATCTAGCGGTCACAGCAAAAAGAAAAAAAATACAGTATTTTAATCAATTCCAACTTAAGGGAGGGGGTTCATACTAAAATCATTATTTTGTTTTCAGACTACATTCATTTACATCTTTATATCATTTACATCTTTACATCTTATACAGTCTTTAAAAAAATCATTTTTAATTTGAATAACATAAAGCAAAATCAAACTTAGAGTGTTCCAAGAAACTGCACTCATGTGTCGCCAGTTTTTGGCTTCTGTAGACTGAGATGTTCCTCCTAAATCAATGGCCAACTATTTATATGCTGAAAACAAAACCTAATGACCCCCCCCCCCCCAAAAAAAAAAAAAAAATCTAGCATTAATACATAAATGCACACAATAAACCATCCACACTTCGTATTAAACTGAGATAGATGCTGTCATTTGAAGAAATTATGATTTCTTAAACCCCCAAATGAATAATTAAGTTAAAAAATTATTATAATATTAAATAACTAATTGTCATCTTACATGTGTTACGACGTGATTCAAAGTCTCTGGAGCATATTGAATTGTTGTCATTTAAAACATATTATATAAATATTGCATTTAGTTGAGTGTAACATTCAAAATTTTCACCCCAGGAAAACCATCAAAATTTCTGAGGGGTGAACATTTTTAAATGTTACACTCATTTACATGGAATGTTTATTATATTAACAGTTACTGAATGTTTTCTACAAATGCATATAACAGTGGATCGTTTAAGCATAAATTCTGCGCAGTCGCTTTTTTCTGGAATATCATCCGTCGTCAAACAGTACGTGTTGCCTGTTGCTATGCAGAAGGGCGTGGTTCCATTATTCAGCGGGTAATAGTCTTTTTCTTTTAATCAAATGTTTCTCATGTTTCTCGACGAATCATGTAGATTCAAATAATTTAAATGAAAGTATAATATTTTGAAATATTTTATTTCACTTTAGAGCCTAACGAGAGGGAGTTAAAAACTGATAACTTACACACACACACACACACAAACACAAACACTCACAAACACATACACCCTCACACACTCACACACACACTCACACACACACACACACACCCTCCCTCACACAGACACAAAAGAAAATAAAAATAAATCAATAATGAAAGGGTAACGCGATTTCATTCAAATTTTCATGGTTTATGATAACATATGAAATTTAAGATAAATTACAAAAACAAACCTTTTCTCAGAAATCAGCAATATTTCTCATGGCTTTATAATTAAATTGGTAACATGAAAGCTGGTTACCGAGTAATATGGAAGAATTTTATAAGATTTTGTCATAATGTTAAGAATGCGTGCTATATTTTCCATGGAATTATATAGAAATCAAAACAATAAAGTCTCATATCTAAGCACCGAGGAAATCCTACGATTTCTTTATATTTCAGGAATTTATTATGTATGTCATTTCAAATCAAATTCAGTAAAAAGAAAATATACATCGAACCATGCATCAATTTTTGTTTGTGTTAAGTGTACCCTTAAGGTATTCAATGTATAACGACCATATTTTGTACCAAATAAATGAAAGATCCGATATATTTAATCATGGAAGCATTTTGAAGATAATATCATATAAAAATGCTCCACCAGAGGAATTTACAAAATTTTGATTATTGGCCAATTAATTAAACCTTGAATTTTACATTGAAGTCTATGGGCAGCGCATGTTTTTATCAAATATTGTGAAAAGTAATTTGAATTTCAAAAAAATCTCTTGGTGAAAATATGCATAGACATCCTCTTTATTTAGCTATGAAATAAAATAAATTATTTACCGCCGAAATTTTGAGAAATCAAATATTGTCTTCTTTTCATCAAGGGCAGATAACTCTTCAAAAACTTTAAATGTGCAAAATGACTGTCTCCTTCCATGTTATCAGTCTTGTGAATTTGGTTTATTTCACTTTTTTCGTTATTTAGCAATGTATTTTTAACTACCGGTAGTTTAAAATTATTTAAAATTGCTCAGAATCCCTTCATTATACATTGAATACCTTAACTCCAGCATATCATTTAAGGAATATTAACTGGCTGTCGGAAGTTATCGCTCTTTGTTAAAATTCAGAAGACCTCCATGTCTGTGAAGGAACTCAAAAATGGCTGAAGCGAGAAAGCTGAATTTTTCAGTGCTGATAGAGGACATCTGGACATAGATATTTTCCATTAACAGTATTGAAGCTTGATAGAAGGTCGAAATTAAGATATTTTGTTATAGTGTACATCACTGGTGCAAAATGTTTATCTCACCAATCTACAGCAGTTTACGACACACGATTTTATGCCATAGGACTGCCCTCTTATGATATCTTCTGAAAATATCTCGAAAACAAAAAACAATCTCTGAACACTAGATGAACAAAAACTGTTCAAAATCCTAAGAGGTTTAAGAAACAATCGTTAAAAAATTGACTAGGCATTCATATTAGGGACCAAGAAAGACCAAAAGTCTTTAATGGATATAACCCGAAAGTGGGAAATATTTTTATGTGATATTTTGAACAAAAGATGTTCAAAATTATGTTCTGAACAACATGGAACATCATCATTTTTTTTTCACAAAAATCTCAATCAAAATCTCATCTCATCTCATCAAGAATCGAACGGAAGACCCACTCGTTGCTCGCAACGAGATCTCATCTAGTTATTATTATTCTTTTTTTTCTTACCGATTTTGTGCACGCAATTTCTCGAAAACGGCTTGATGGATTTCAACGAAACTTTCAGGACTTATATTACATTACTTGAACCTTATGCATTTTTTTTCTGTTTTGATGACGTCACTTCCGGTTTGGAAATATTGCCGATTTTATGAATTTTAAAGGGTCAGGTTGTCTCCAGACTTTCTCAATAATGGCTCTAGATAGAAACATGAAACTTTCAGATATGATAGACCAAAGTCTATAGATATGCGTAACGTCTTTCGTTTTTACCGGAAGTGCAGTACGTCGGCGCTGGCTATGGCTCGAAAAATGACAAATCGCAAATTTCAAAATTTTCAACACCTTTTCTACGATATCTTTTTACCTGTAAACATTTTGTTAAAACATATAGAACAAAAGAAGTGTAAAATTTCAAGATCTTTCAAATGATATTTTATAAAAAGGGCTGGCCCCTAAATTTAAGGGCCTAGAGGGGCCGAAAGTTTTTCTTTCATAAGTCAAAAAGTATTAAGAATTTGTAAGAAGTCAAAGAAGCAAAGTTGTTCAAAATGTCAAGCTTAATCTACTGGCGTCGTCTAAATACGTCCGGCGTCGTCATTTCCGGCCAAACCGGAAGTAGTCGGAAAACGCGTTTTTTTTTGCCGTTCTTGACAAGTTTTGTAGTTACATATGTCTCTGGGAGCATTTAAAGTAATTTTTCCGTCCGTCGTCGTCACTTCCGGTCAAACCGGAAGTAGCAAAAAAAATGGCCTATTTTGAAGGTTTTGATGCAAAATTGAAATTATTACATGTAAGTCACTGGAGACTTTTTAGCTCATTGCTTTCTTTTGTTCTGTCACTTCCGGCACTTCCGGTCAAAACCGGACGGAAGACCTACTCGTTGCTTTGCAACGAGCTTTGCTCTAGTTATTATTATTATTCTTTTTTTTCTTACCGATTTTGTGCACGCGATTTCTCAAAAACGGCTTGATGGATTTCAACGAAACTTTCAGGACTAATATTACATTACTTGAACCTTATGCATTTTTTTCTGTTTTGATGACGTCACTTCCGGTTTGGAAAAATTGCCGATTTTATGAATTTTGAAGGGTCAGGTTGTCTCCAGACTTTCTCAATAATGGCTCTAGGTAGAAACATGAAACTTTCAGGTATGATAGACCAAAGTCAATAGATATGCGTAACGTCTTTCGTTTTTACCGGAAGTGCAGTACGTAGGCGCTGGCTATGGCTCGAAAAATGACAATGCGCAAATTTCAAAATTTTTAACACCTTTTCTATGGTATCTTTTTACCTGTAAACATTTTGTTAAAACATATAGAACAAAAGAAGTGTAAAATTTCAACATCTTTCAAATGATATCTTTAAAAAAGTGCTGGCCCCTAAATTTAAGGGCCTAGAGGGGCCGAAAGTTTTTCTTTCATAAGTCAAAAAGTATTAAGAATTTGTAAGAGGTCAAAGAAGCAAAGTTGTTCAAAATGTCAAGCTTAATCTACTGGCGTCGTCAAAATACGTCCGGCGTCGTCACTTCCGGCCCAGACCGGAAGTAGTTGGAAAACGCGTTTTTTTGCCGTTCTTGACAAGTTTTGTGGTTACATATGTCTCTGGAAGCATAAAAAGTAATTTTTCCGTCCGTCGTCGTCACTTCCTGTCAAACCGGAAGTAGCAAAAATGGCTTATTTTGAAGGTTTTGATGCAAATTGAAATTATAAAGTTACTGGAGACTTTTTATCTCATTGCTTTCTTTTGTTCTGTCACTTCCGGCACTTCCGGTCAAAACCGGACGGAAGACCTACTCGTTGCTTTGCAACGAGCTTTGCTCTAGTTATTATTATTTTTCTTCTTCCTGGGTACTTATTTGTCCGGGAGTGATCTTGTAAACTACACATCCGACTTAGGTAAAACCTTTTTAGGGTTAGTAGGCATGTTATGTAGATTTGCGGAACGAAGGTCATTTTGCGCGCACGTGCTTGCAAGAGCGTGCACGTGCAACATGTGAAATGACCGATTTAATTGATACAGGCGTAACTTTTTACATTTTGATGAAATGCTTTGAAACTCATAATATAAGGATATATTAGTAGCATAGACAATATGACATGGTCAAAATCGAAAGATCTCACGCGCATGCACGTGCACTTCGCTCTGATTGGCTGAAACTAAAGTCTCTATATCTTGTTTTTTGACGAAATCCCTTGAAATTTTGAACATAGCCATACATTAGGATATCCTACAACATGATATATAGCAATTATCATGAAAACACGTGCATGCACGTGCGCTGCAATCTGATTGGCTAAAACTTTAAATAGTTATAACTCCCTTGATTTTAAACCAAACAGGATTGGATTTGGAACATAGATAGATATATTGGATCTCTACAAGAAAGTATGGTCACCATGCACATGCATACACATGCATGTACATGTACTGCAATCTGATTGGCTGAAACTTTAAACAGCTATAACTCCATTGGTTTTCAACCAAACGGCTTGGGATTTAGAATATAGATAGATGTAATTTACTTCTACAAGAAGGTATGGTCACCATGCTCATGTATGCACGTGTGTGCACGTGAAATGAGTAAAATAAAAAATACACTTGAATGAGCGTATTTTTAATACTTTTGGATTAAATACTTTAATATTTAGTATATCAAAATATATAGATTCTGTAGACAATATGATATGGTCATTACGCATGCATTCACACGCGCACGCTTGCAATGCTAAAATTGAATGAACTTGGTACACTTCTGGGTAAACGTTGTTAAAGTCTCAAATGCATAGAGTTTGTCTTATCTAATGAACATACAGCGGATATGGCACCAAATGGGAGTTGGGGAGCGTTTGGGGAACATCTGTAACGGTCCCCGTTACAATTAGCACTAGTTCTACACTGAAATTCAAACCTGTAAGAAACCAGGCCCTAATCCTGCCAGTATCAACTGGAACTTTCAATCTATAGCCCAGCAGAACATCCCCAGGTGATGCCAGGTCAGCCCAAAGATTCAAGGATGCCATGCACATTTTTCATCCAGACTGGCGAGTCATTCGACAGGCGGACCAACCCCATTTTAGCTGTTCCCAGTTCCAGCAATGCCACAGTGCCCCAAAATGTTTCCCTGCAAGATAAAAATGAGGTAAAACCACATGAGAAAAGTTTTCAACAATATGCAAAGGCTTTGTGCAGTTAAGACTTTGAGAAATTCTTGGATAACTACACTGGAGTCATCAACATAATCTGTAGTAAACTTCCTCTTGTCGTAGAAAGCACCATCCTCCTCTGCTACTCCGGAGACTGTTCAAAATGTCGTAGGATTTCAGTGGTATATGAGAATGGGGATAGACATAACTGATGGAATAAGTCTTCTTTTTCGCCCTAACAAACTGACAAGCATTTATCAAAAGTTATTCTCGAGATGCAACTTAGCCAATGAGCCATTGAGGAAATAAAACTAAACATGTCAACTCAGAAATGTGAGTCTTAACAAAGCAAATCTTTCCCTAAGCACACCAACTATTCAAGCAATACTGGAAGAATACTTTCAGCTGAGATCTAAGACAAAACAACAGTCCAGGAACAGCAACATCAATGAAAGCAACACAGATTATATTGCCACTGTCCTGCCACACACATCAGTACCTAAAAAGCATTGACTAGGAATACGCCTATCGTAGAGAATACAGAAAGAGAAAAAGCAACTAAAAGGCGAGAAGTGTATAGGAAAAGCTACGCTAATGAAACAACATGCAGCTAGAAAAGAAAAGACCAAACCAAGGTGTACCTACAACAAATGACAACTTCATCCCAAACCAACCAGCCTTCAGTCCAAGGGAGGCAATCTTGAGGATCACACCTACTACCATACATGAGTTGCCAAGACGAAAAGGAAACGGCCCTAATCAAGGCCAATCAAATTACTCGAAAAGACATTACAAACGTATACAAAACGTATAAGGCGAAAACGTGAGTTAAACAGAGAGTCCATTTTGCTAAAATTATTCAGGTAAGCCCAAGTGTGGTGAAAAGGGGGTTAAACAATACAATTTGGTAATTAAACGTATTAAAATATGTTTGAAAGATGTCCCATTTCTATACAAATTAGTTGCCTTAGATAAATATGATATACTTTCTTATATATACGTACATTAATTGAAAGTAAATGCAGTTTTTATACTTTGAACCATTAAAATGTTGAGGGTGGAAACACCTTAAATTTATTTTTTTTTTGAACATTTAAGCATGACTGTAGAAAAGTTGACTTGATCGTTGCACATGCATAGCCATGTGTATGTGTTTAAGGACAAATAAAGTTGTCTTTTTTATGAAGTTTACAGGGAAAAACACATAAAAAAAATGAGTTTGAGAGCAAAATATAATCAATATTTATAAATAGTTTTTTTTTCTACAGAAGTGTAATAAGGGACATAACTCTTGAAAAGTGTGGATGTGCTTTTTATTTTATTTTTTACAGTAATGGATGAAATTTAAAAAAAATCAGTTAACTACCTTGAAACCATAGAGCTGCAAATACTTGGGGGGGGGGGCTATACAAAATTGAGCATAGCAATAAGAAAGAAGGGATAGTAGATATCGAAAAAAAAAATTAGCAGAAAATGCAAAGCTACATCTAAAATGATAAATTTCAAGTAAGATTTGGTTCGAAAAAAAGAGGAAAACAAGAATAAAAGAGATTCGGAGAAACAACTAAAAGAAATTCAAATTGAAAAAAAAAGAAAACTGAAAAAGAACTTTTAGAACTTAAAGAATCAAAATCGAAAATTGAAGAGCAACTAAATAGCTCTCAACAAGTCATAAAATACTCTTTTTCCTGATAGCCTTCATGATGAACACTCTTTCAAGTGAATTTGCTGACGTAAATTCAGACAAAGAAAAGCAAAAAAGATTCACATAGTGGTTTCCTTGAAATGGCAACTACATGTATATGGAAACTACTGATGTTACGATTCCAGTTTCAACCATGTTTCCAAATTTGGGAAACCTGGTTTTTCACCCAGTGTACAGAAAGTAACAAATATAAATAACTGTTACAAAATTAATGAATGTAGAAACTGATTTACTCTGTCTACATTCCTTGTTTTTAGTGGTTAAATGGAATTTTATTAAGGATAAGTACATGATCCAGTCTCAAGGTTACTGCTATTCAATATTTTTGAAGAAGCTCCACCCCTTCACCTTAGAAATATGCATTGTTTTGACTGTCGTCAGTCGTCCAGTACAATCATGTCAGCAAGGAGAGATGGCGGAAGGGACCGGGAACGATGGCTAGAAAACATCTTAGATTTAAAATCAGGAGATTTTGGAAACTTTTTTTGAAACACCCACACACAATTTTTTTTTTCAAATCACACGACTGCGAGATTACATAGATGCCATCATGCCACCAAAAATAATGTCACCTTGAGGTAAAAACAAAATGAATTATTGTAATTTTGCGAAGGTAATTATAGCAAGAAATAGCAAAGACCCAAAAAAGCATTGATTTTTGGAATTTCTACAGTCAAAAACAGAATAATTCGTCTCCAACATCGTCAACTAATCTTGGTAATTCAGTAATCTGTACGCAGTGTCAAAGCGGTATGAATTCTACAAAAGAGTCATGTTCAAATACCCCAAAATGCACGTGCCTTACGCATTCTTTATACGACAAGTCCATAGACTACACAATTATTTAACAAAAAATAGTTACTGGAAAAATGAAAACAAAACTGGTGAGAAGGCACATTTTGGTTTACAAAAATGGTGCATGCTGTCTGATAAAGAAAGAAAATTACATAACTTAGTGGACTGTAGTCCATGCGAGTTAGAGTCAATAAACGAAAAGGATCTTCGGAAATCTTTAAGTGAAGAAGCCTTAAACGTGGTGTCAAAAAGTGAAGAACTATTTACAGAGGTGAAACAGATGAAAATCGAAAAACAAGAGCAAGTCTCAAAATTTTAGATCCCATAAAGGAAAACCACTACATTTTAACAGAGAAAACATATTTCTCCCATATTCTTGAGGCAAAAAAAAGATGGAAAATAGAGGCTCATATGTAATTTCAAGTATTTAAATCAATACATTCAATACCGTCATTTTAAAATGGATTCGCTGTTTTCAGTGTTGCACATGATAAGACCAGGATGCTATATGGCTTCCATTTATCTTAAATATGCTTATTACTGCATACCTGTATCGAAGAATTATAAGAAATATTTGAAGTTTTATTGGAACTCAAAACTGTACAAATATAGAGTGTGTTCTATGGGTATGAGTCCTAGACTATTTACAAAAGTGCTGATACCAGTTTTTGCAGGGCTTTAAATATCTGGACATCTGTCTATAATTTATAGAGATGATATTTACTTACAAGGGGACAGTATTTGAATTATGTATTCAAAATGTGATGGCTACATCAGATATTTTGAACAACAGGGGTTTTGTCATTAACCCTGAAAAATCTGTATTTGTTGTCAGTTAAGAAAATGAATATTTGGGTTTTATTTGGAATTATAGAGAATAGTCCAGTCAATTTCGCAAAATTCTGGGCATGACCTTAAACAAATTGAAACAGAAATTTTTTTGTGGCATACGCCTCTATACTCTCATATATACTTCGTCTGTTAAATGTACCGGATATCTGTTTTTTTAATGTCCCATATTTTTCCAGTTTGTTACCTCTGTCAGAGAGAAAATAAACTTCTCTGCTTTCTGCAAGATCCATATGATGCAATAAAAGCACAAAAAGGTCTGTGTCTTCTCCAATAAGAGCGACATTATATTCTTTTCCTTGCGATAACGTTGTTTGATCAATCAGAATGTCTGCATCACAGTCTGCATTTATTGTGCAACATCCTGACTTTTGTAGGTCATTCTGTAAGAGCCCGATAAATTTGTTTGTTTGATGGATTAGACAGAAACACTTTTTTTGGAACGAAATGGTATATTTTCATTGAAGAAAACATCACTTCCGGTCAGCCCCTTGGAGCGTCTGATGTGAGCAACATCTGTGGTTGTGGGGCCGTTTGAATAACCATCAAAAACAATCATGCAGTTTGAAAAATTGGAAGCAACGTATCTTGAATACATTTTGGATAAATCACCAAATGTTGATTTAGAAGTCCATGGTAATTTGTGCAATAAAGACCCACCATCCAGTACATATCTAGTATCGACTGGTAAGGCATCAATCCTACATTCACCCGACGTCCAAATTGCATCTGCAAGGGTCTATAGATATCGGAAGTCTATAGTTGATCTTGAGAACCACAAACTTGTGTGTGAATAATGCAGCAAAGAATTACCACGGAGTCAGACCAAACAAAAAGTGTTTATGTATTGTGAAAACCGGGTGGGTTCACAGGATGAATTGTAGCTTGAAAATGAGGTGGTTGATCCATATCTATTGTTTTTCATTGGTATTATCAAGCCTGATCCACTTTATTTCAAACTGAAGCTTTTATACTTATTTTTTTTGTAAAATTCAATGATATATGTCTTGGTGTATTTTATAATTAAAGGCAATGCATGTACATGTTTGTAATTGCTTCTTTATACAGACAATGAACCAGGATTCAACATTATTGACGAACTACTGAAGGAAAGGAAGAAAAATGGAACAACAGAATTTCTTAAGTTTGAAGGATATGAAGATCCCACATGGGAACCACAAAGAAACATTCCCACACATCTTATAGAGGCATTTAACAAAGTCCGATTGTTTTTTGCTTATTGCATCTGGGAAGTGAATGTATTTAGTATGGATGAAACTTTTTTGGTAACCAGTTAATTTTATATTTTTCTGACAGAGTAACATATAATGGAACGAACAGATATTACATGATGAACTCTGATTTCATAGAAATCTCGTGTAGGGATCTTATAAAATTAATGACAAGTGAGCTGCTAGCACATTAAATAAATTACTTATATAATGAAATGCAAGCAAAGTGAAATTCTATGAAATGTAGCTTGTTGTATGCAATTGACAGTTTGGGAAAATGCGATGGAAACCAAAAGAGAAATTGACCAGTTCATCAACGAACAGGAAACAATATGTCCCTAGATTTATACGTCCAGGACTTCCTCCAGCTTCCAGTCAGCAAGGGAACTCCGTGTCTGAGAATGATAATCTGTAATGGTGCAGCCAAAAGCCACTTCGGTTAGTCCAAGCACTGCAGTTTTACAGCGTGGGAATATTCCGGACAGAGAGGATGGTGTGTTTGGATGGCAGTAGAGACTTCCATGTGTGGTATGTAATATTTAGACAAAATATTATAAATTCTACACTGAAATTCAAATCTGTAAAAAACCAGGCCCTAATCCTGCCAGTATCAACTGGAACTTTCAATTTATAGCCCAGCAGAACATCCCCAGGTGATGCCAGGTCAGACCAGAGATTCAAGGATGCCATGCACATTTTTCATCCAGACTGGCAAGTCGTTCGACTGGCGGACCAACCCTATTTTAGCTGATCCCAGTTCCAGCAGTGCCACAGTGCCCACTTCAGCCCAAAGATGTTTCCCTGCAAAATAAAAATGAGGTAAAACCACATGAGAAAAGTTTTGCACAATATGTAAAGGCTTGGTGCAGTTTAGTCTATGAGAAACTCATGGATACCTACACTGGAGACATCAAAATCATCTGTAGTAAACTTCCTCTTGTCGTAGAAAGCACCATCTCTGTTACTCCGGAGCCTGCTCAAAATGTCGTAGGAATTCAGTGGTATATGACAGTGGGGATAGACATAACTGGTGGAATAAGTCTTATTTTTCGCCCTAACAAATTGACAAGCATTTATCAAAAGCTATTCTCGAAACTTAGCCAATGAGCCATTGAGGAAATAAAACTCAACACGTCAACACAGAAATGTGAGAGTCTTAACAAAGCAGTCTTTCCCTAATCACACCAATTATTTAAGCAATACTGAAAGAATCCTCTCAGCTGAGATCTAAGACAAAAAAACAGTCCAGGAACAGCAACATCAATGAAAGCAACAGAGATTATATTGCCAATGTCCTGCCACACACATCAGGACCTAAAAAGCATTGACCAGGATTACGCCTATCGTAGAATATACAGAAAGAGAAAAGCAACTAAAAGGCGAGAAATGTATAGAAAAAACTACGCTAATGAAACAACATGCAGCTAGAAATGAAAAGACCAAAGCAAGGTGCACCTACAACAAATGACAACTTGATCCCAAACCCACCAGCCTTCAGTCCAAGGAAGGCAATCTTGAGGATCACACTTACTACCATACATGAGTTGCCAAGACGAAATTACTCGAAAGGATATTACAAACGTATACAAAACGTATAAAAGTTCCCACCAGGGCAGATAACCCCCATACTCCCTCATATAATTATATACACAAGACACATCATTCATATACCCACACATGTACATACATACCTATACCCTTACATACTGTATAAATGTTTTTGTCAAAAACTGAAAAAAGTATACCCAACTTGAAATGATAAACCCACCCACACCAATTTTTAGTTATGTGAAAAGTCCATATTTTTAGAAATATTTTCTGAAAATTTAATTTCCAATGCATAACGTCTGATCTGCCAGATCATATGTTATGTGTAATCATTTGGTATGCATAGTCTTTTACCATGTTGGGTTTTGCTATTAAAACATATTTCATAGGCTCATTCGATCCGTATTTTTCGTTGACTGGGAGATGACGCAGAAATCCTAAAATCCCAGTCTCAGAGAAGGATAAGGCGAAAACGTGAGTTAAACAGAGAGTCCATTTTGCTAAAATTATCGAGGTAAGCCCCAGTTTGGTGAAAAGGGGTTAAACAATACAACATGAGTAACTTAAGGTGCATTTTAGTAATTAAACGTATTAAAATATTTTTGAAAGATGTCCCATTTCTATACAAATTAGTTGCCTTAAATAAATTTGATATACTTTCTTATATAAACGTATATTAATTGAAAGTAAATGCAGTTTATCTACTTTGAACCATTAAAATCTAGAGGATGGAAACACCTTAAATTAATTTGTTTTAAGAACATTTGAGTATAAATGTATTATAAGCATGATTGTAGAAAAGTTGCCTTGATAGTTGCACATGCATACCCATGTGTATGTGTTTAAGGACAAATCTTGTCTTTTTTGTGAAGTTTACAGGGAAAAAAAACCCTAAAAATGAGTTTTAGAGCAATTATAATCAATATTTATTGATAGTTTTTTTCTACAGAAGTGTAAAAAGGGACATAACTCTTGAAAAGTGTGGATGTGCTTTTTATTTTATTTTTTTTTTTTTACAGTAATGGATGAAATAAAAAAAATCACTTAACTACCTTGAAACCATAGAGATGCAGATACTTGGGGGCTATACAAAATTGAGCATAGCAATAAGAAAGAAGGGATAGTAGATATAGAAAAAAAATTAGCAGAAAATGCAAAGCTACATCTAAAATGATAAATTTCAAATAAGATTTGGTTCTAAAAAAGAGGAAAACAAGAATAAAAGAGATTTGGAGAAACAACTAAAAGAAATTCAAATTGAAAAAAAAGGAAACTGAAAAAAAACTTTTAGACCTTAAAAAATCAAAATCGAAAATTGAAGAGCAACTAGATAGCTCTCAACAAGTCATAAAATACTCTTTTTCCTGATAGCCTTCATGATGAACACTCTTTCAAGTGAATTTGCTGACGTAAATTCAGACAAAGAAAAGCAAAAAAGATTCACATAGTGGTTTCCTTGAAATGGCAACTACATGTATGGAAACTACTAATGTTACGATTCCAGTTTCAACCATGTTTCCAAATTTGGGAAACCTGGTTTTTCAGAGTGAACAGAAAGTAACAAATATAAATAACTGTAACAAAATTAATGAATGTAGAAACTGATTTACTCTGTCTACATTCCTTGTTTTAAGTGGTTAAATGGAATTTTATTAAGGGTAAGTACATGATCCAGTCTCAAGGTTACTGCTATTCAATATTATTGAAGAAGCTCCACCCCTACACCTTAGAAATATGCATTGTTTTGACTGTCGTCAGTCGTCCAGTACAATCATGTCAGCAAGGAGAGATTGCGGAAGTGACCGGGAACGATGGCTAGAAAACATCTTAGATTTATAACCAGGAGATTTTGGAAACTTTTTTTGAAACACCCACACACAATTTTTTTTTTAAATCACACGACTGCAAGATTACATGGATGCCATCATGCCACCAAAAGTAATGTCACCTTGAGGTAAAAACAAAATGAATTATTGTAATTTTGCGAAGGTAATTATAGCAAGAAATAGCAAAGACCCAAAAAAGCATTGATTTTTGGAATTCCTACAGTCAAAAATTCGTATCCAACATCGTCAACTAATCTAGGTAATTCAGTAATCTGTACACAGTGTCAAAGCGGTATGAATTCTACAAAAGAGTCATGTTCAAATACCCCAAAAATGCACGTGCCTTACGCATTCTTTATACGACAACTCCATAGACTACAAAATTATTTAACAAAAAATAGGTAATGGAAAAATGAAAACAAAACTGGTGAGAAGGCACATTTCGGTTTACAAAAATGGTGCATGCTGTCTGAAAAAGAAAGAAAATTGCATAACTTAGTCGACTGTAGTCCATGCGAGTTAGAGTCAATAAACGAAAAGGATCTTCACAAATCTTTAAGTGAAGAAGCCTCTAACGTGGTGTCAAAAAGTGAGGAACTATTTACAGAGGTGCAACACATGAAAGGAAGGATATGGAAATAACGAACAGTATTCAATCTCAACGTCCATTAAACAAATATACAAAATAAGAGCAGAGCAAACACGGACCCCCGAAACATCAGAGGTGGGATCAGGTGCCATGAAAATCGCAAAACAAGAGCAAGTCGTCAAAACTTTTTAGATCCTATAATGGAAAAAGACTACATTTTAACAGAGAAAGCATTGAGTGCACAAAAACAAAAAGTGTCAAGCAAACAAAAGTAAACAAAGAAAAATTGCACTCAATTATTTCTCGAAAATCAAATGATTTGAACAAACTTTTGGCATCTGGCAAATCATTCAGTGAACTGAACAGAGTAATTTTTGTAGAGGACAGTAGAATTTGAACAAATTAAAATGTACAAAAACTTGAAAAACTACAAGTTTTTGACGAACTTTGGCTTTTACTACCTGCTGAAGTGGTAAGGGGTTGCGATTATTATGCCTGTTTAAAAATTAGTTTCCTATAAAGGAATCTCCCTATAATGTTAGAAATTAAAGGTCAAAGGTCCATGTCACCAGTTCCAAAATTCTGTCTGTTTTAGAACTTTTTTAGCTTTTGCAAGACAATTCATGCCACAAAGTCATATGATCTATAAAAGATCCCAATTTTATATTTAGGTCAAAGGTCAAGGAAGGAAATAAATATGTTCTTTGTTTCTTAATTTTTTCATTTAAAGGTGATATATTAAGAAGCTTTTGCAATATTGAACTTTATACCATAACTCCTTATGGTCCCACCTGTCCTTCTTAAAGTGTTTTCTTAAGTCAAATCCTAGATCCATACAAACTCTTCTTTTCCCTTAAATAGGATGGCACACATTCTTTAAAGTAGCTTTTTGATCATGAACCATGGTTCAGATACTAGTAAGCTTATGGGAGAAGATGATTAAGGATATTACACTAAGGTCTTGTTCTTCACTTATAATCTTTTTTGTTTACATACATGTATAAAGTAAATCTTTAAAACAATATTCAACCTTACTTTCAGAATATAAAGGCTTATGTTTTGGAGAAGCCGGAACTGAGAACGATCTTTTTTCGGTATGCTGCTTCAGAATAGACCCTGAAGTTTTTTCGCAAGCAATCGTAGAGGGAAAAATCACAATAGTTTCAATATTCTAGAGAGAGCAGGCTCGTAAATTAGAGGAAAGTAAATGCCTGAAACTAATCAAAGCATCAGCTACACCGCAATATGGAGTAAAATGAAGAGTGACACCTTTGTAATTAGTCTTTTGTTTCAAACCAGCTAAGCCCCTGACCCTGGGGCCATGAATTTCACTATCTTGGTAGAAGACTCAATGCCGCTGTTAGGGCGGGGCTCTATTAATTATATAGTGATTTGAAAATCTGTTTCTCTGCTTCTGGATGTTATTTAAAACTAGTGCTAATTGTAACGGGGACCGTTACAGATGTTCCCCAAACGCTCCCCAACTCCCTTTTGGTGCCATATTCCCTGTAAGCTTCATTAAATAAGACAAACTCTGTGCATTAGAGATTTTAACGACGTTTTCCCAGAAGTGTACTAAGGTCATTCAAACTTTAGAATTGCACACGCACGCATGTGAATGCATGTGCGTAATGACCATGTAATATTGTCCACACAATCTACATATTTTAATACACTAAATATTAAAGTATTTAATCCAAAATTATTATAAAATATGCTCATGCAAGTGTATTTTTGATTTTACTCATTTCACGTGCACGCACGTGCATACATGAGCATGTTGACCATATATTCTTGTAAAAGTCCATTACATCTATCTATGTTCTGAATCCCACCCCGTTTAGTTGAAAACCAAGGGAGTTATAGCTGTTTAAAGTTTCAGCCAATCAGATTGCAGCACACGTACACGCACGTGTATGCATGTGCATGGTGACCATACCGTCTTGTAGAGATCCATTATATCTATCTATGTTCCAAATCCCATCCTGTTTGGTTGAAAACCAAGGGAGTTATAATCATTTAAAGTTTAATCCAATCAGATTGCAGCGCACGTGCATGCACGTGTTTTCATGATAATTGCTATATATCACGTAATAGGATATCCTAATGCATGGCTATGTTCAAAATTTCAAAGGATTTCGTCAAAAACCAAGAAAGATATTGAGACTTTAGTTGCAGCCAATCAGAGCGAAGTGCACGTGCATGCGCGTGAGATCTTGCTATTTTCACCATGTCATCATGTCTATACTACTAATATATCCTCACATTATGAGTTTCAAAGCATTTCATTTAAAAATAGAACAGTTGTGGCTATATCTATTATATTGGTCATTTCACGTGTTGCACGTGCACGCTCTTGCAAGCACGTGCGCACAAAATGACCTTGATTCCGCAAATCTACATAACATGTCTACTAACCCTAAAAAGGTTTTACCTACATCGGACGAACAGTTTACAAGATCATTCCCGGACAAAAAAGTTCCAGGAAGAAGAAGAAGAAAGATAACTAGAAACGATCTCGTTGCGAGCAACGAGTAGGTCTTCCGTCCGATTCCGAAAAATAACCCATAAAATCGAGCTGAAAATAGATTAAATATATTTTGGACACACTGGTAATTGAAACGGGTCACTAGCGTGAAAATCCAATACGCTTATCGATTACGCTATTTGAACAACTACTCTTTCTTCACTTGTATGTATATATAATTCTGCAACAGTTAATCTGTCTTGGAATTACGAAAGAAGGGTCACTATTCATAATTTCGCGCCAAACGCAACGAGTAAATCTTAGCGAATTTCTCTTGGAATGTTCATGGTCCTGAGTGCCGAGCATAGGCCCAAATTTGCAGCCCTTCACAGGCAATGGTGCCGTCTCCATATCAGTGAAATATTCTGGAGAGGGACGTTAAACAGTATATAATCAATCAATCAATCGTATATAGGCAAATAACACTAAAGCAGTGAAACAGCTATGAATGGTTAATTTTTCAATTTTCAATCACGAAAGTTGACTATTCCGATTACTTACACTTTCATGAAAAAGGTGGCATGTTTCACAGAAAAAAATGCCTCGATCGCCCTACGAGGGTCAAGAAATAAGATTCCATTATGTTCAATAACTTGCATTGAGAAAATAAAATGTTTATATAGGTCAATTAAACGGTCTTTGAAAAATTGTTATCTTTAAAAATAAAATATTTTCTTATTGTAACAGTTGTCCTTTCTATTGATTTAATATGACACAAGTGTGCATTAGAAAACAGTGGTCACGTTTTTTACTTACTACATTCTTGAAAAACTATCAATTATAACTATGTTTTAAGCTATATGTGTTACCTTGATGCAAAACAAAAGATATAGATATTGTACTACATTTGCACATTAATTCTTTTCTATTTCTACTTTGAGAAACAACCAAAACCAATTAAAGAAGACTTGTAAGTAGACCTTGGATAATAAATGTATTTTGACACCGAATTGCAACGAACCTACGACGTGACAATCCAAGTATCCCTACACATTTCATTGCTCCTTATGTTACTTTCGTTCAAGCAAACGCTCGGCTGCCTCTGTAAACCCCTATTGCGAAATGTCGGAATTGACAGAGACCGCCGCCATTAAGATCACGCTTCAGACTTTTGAATGTTAATATCTCGAGTTCGAATTCATCAATTTACAAACAAATTAATATAAACATAAGATCAATGATGCCATCCTGATACCTTTCTTACAGTAACTACAATCTCTTTATAGTTGCATACTTGGACTGCATCATTAGGCAAGTTCAGCACATCATTTTCTTTGACACTTATTACAATTTGCTTATTAAAAATTTCAAAGTGAACTGATATCAATTATCATGTGCTTCATCAATTGGCTAAAACTTAGGAATTCTTTAAAAATCAAAGTGATCTGTTTTTATCTCGAATCACCTATACCAATTATAAAATTTGAAACAAAAACCTCTGTTTTTTATGAAATTTAAAAGAATGTTTATAGATACACTTTATTTATCATACATAATAAATATCTATATTATTTTAAGAAAAATTCATCTGTGTTTTTTTATTTAAAAGAGTTTGAAAATGTAGCTTAAGAAGGGGATAATAATTTGTAAATTCTTAATCAATACTATTGAATAATTTGGATTAAGAATTTACAAATAAAAAGTACATTAAAAATTGTATTTTTCTTAAATTTTAATTTTATCTGTTTATAATTATTTATGTATTTTTTTTAAAATTCAGTACACAAGTATTTCGGAAAATTAAAAAAAACCTCTCAATTAAAATAAAATTGAATGAATGTAACTGATTTATGAAATATTACTTATCCAGGTAATTTTTTTTTATTTCGGAAAATTAAAAAAAAAAACCTTCTTAATTAAAATAAAATTGAATGAATATATCTGATTTACAAGATATTGCTTATCCAGGTAAACACAGGTAAGTCTACCTGTACCCCTTAGAGGGCCCCTTAATTGAGTGTGATAATAACTTGTTGTTTTATGCGAGTAGCCATTCAGGGAACACACCATTATGTGGACGAGAAAGGTAAATTGTTTTTTTTTGTTTTTTTTTTGTTCAAGTAAATTCAATCGATCTAGGCCTACTTATTTAAAATAAGAATAAAAATGTTTGTAAAATTTCTAACAAATAAATTGTTGCATGTTCCTTCTGCAATACGTTCTGAAATCCAGAAAAAGAAAATATGATAGATTATTTTTTTCAAGGTAAGCTGTCCAACAAAACTAGTCATTGTTGCTGTAAATATCAATATCTCGTACACCCGATGGTATTAAGATCATATAAGTGGGCTTTATTGTTTTCAGTGTATTATGTAAAATGAATAAAATCCACTGCCTTTATGTATATTTAGTGGTGCATATTGCATAATACATGTTACAAGTTCATTACACTGTTTATAAGTATAGAATGTAATTTAATTATAAAATTGGGGGGGTGGGGTGGGCACGCCCCTTCGTTTGAGAGAACCGGGTTTGTTTTATTTTTAATTTTATTCTTTTTATACAATTTACCTGTGTAATAATTTCAAATAATTCCACACGTAACATTCAGAAACCTAGTTTTTTGACTGATTCATAAACATGTTCTTGCAAAAAAAAAAAATCTTAACCTCCCCCCCCTCTCTCCCGTCCCTTCCCGTGACAATTTGTATGTATGTACCTTGTTTTTCCTTCTAAAAACAATACTTGAACTGACTCCGCATTGTCAGTTCCTCCATAAATTGCAACAAAGTTGTAAGGGGTTATATAAATGAGTTATAAATAGATAATATATATAAGTGCGTGCGAATAAACAGATGAATAAGTATTCATTTTCTGGCTTGCACTTGCATTTTGTCTTATTACGACTTGCTTTCCTTATTTTACTCCAGCAATTGCATTTTAGTGTCATTGTTCAAAAAAGTTGTGTGAAATCGGATTCCGAGTTTTCTTTCGTCGACTTGAAAACAGACAGCGGTAAATAAGCAAATACAATTGAATTTCAATTGACGACATTATAAGTAAATGCATAAAAGGCAGTCCGATTAAAATCAAACCTTCACTAGCTCCTTTTTATTTTGTTTGTCGCGTGAAGGGTGGTGTCTTCTATAGATATTTACAAGAACATTTGGACAAGTAATGAAGTATATTCTGACATTGACTGGGGGTATCTACACCCGTCAAAAACACTAAACGTAGTTTTGATTTTTTAATGCTTGTCAAATTTACTGGGAATTTAATGAAATGGTCTGTAAACATCTTCGAAAAACTCATTCAGTCATACAGTGGTTTAAAAGTAAATATTTCCATTTCTAATTTTTCTCTCTGTGATAACTCTTTGAGAGCTAGCGGAGTTAATTTCTTGATAATTCTACCGGAATTTAAATGGTAGGTCAATATGTCAGGAGCTAAGGAGGCCTAATATGCATGCAAATCTTGTGCACATCTGTCTCGGAGCCTGACGCTAAGGATGCCAAATATGCATGAAAATCTTGTGTGGCTGCCTTTGTGTTTGATGTCAGTGGGCGAGGGCTTTTGAAATTGGGATGGGAATCATCGTGTAATTTAAATCCATGTCTGCATTTTTAAAGTCTAAATCTACAATTTTATTTCACAATGAAATGGAAATATAAGGAATCACTGTCTAGTTAGGAGGGTATGTCAGGGACATCAACAATAGTGGGAAACATGGGATAATTTAAGCATAACGGGCTTCATTCACAAACATGACAAAATTGATGGAAGCGTGTTGTTTTGCGACTTTGCTTTAGGAAGTCTTAGAGCTAGCATCAAGAAGCTCTAAGGTTAGGACTTTGTGTCCAGGTACAAACTTTGTATTCGTGGACGACATTATTTGCCGGTACTGAAGAGGTCCAGACACTTAGGGAGAACTCATGCTAAGCTTAGGTTCGAAGCTTCCCTAAGCCGGGGGGGGGGGGGGGAGTACACTGTATATGCAACTTATACTGCCTTGCTACATGTAGGTTTTCAGCAACGGCGAGCCTGTGTAACCTTTGGATGGGTGACCGCTTCACGTCATAATTATAAATACATGTGCAATGTACATTATTTTAGAAGCATAATAACAGACCCGACTACCACAAATACTAAATACAGATTATATGTGATTGTCAAAAGGACAGGGGATGACATAGCTGTCGTCGTTGGGAATATTTTCTCTTTCATACACGTAAGATAAATATATTTGTCTGTTCTTTGTTTTTAAAAAAATATGTAACCTTATTCAGCTTCATATCAATAATGAGTATATACTATTAAAAAGCAGGGACGTGGTATCACTTTTTCTCCCGACATTACCTTTACTATAGAAAATGTTCACTCAAAGTAAGGTTGGACCCTCCACACTTCAGCACAGTACAGTGTTATAAAGAAAATTTACCCCAAAAACTTTGAATTAAAAGGTAGTTGGTCTTGAAAAAAGTTAGCCACAACCCCCCCCCCCCCCCCCCCCAACACACGAAATAGGATTTTCGACTTTGAGCAACTTTTAATTTCTCGGGGTTTTTTTTTTGTTTTTTGTTTTGTTTTTGTTTTTGTTTTTGTTTTTTTGCTCGTCAACTTTTTCAGGTAAGTAAAAAAAAAATTCTCAGGTTGCCCCACCCCCACCCCCCCCCCCCCACTTTCGAAAACGATGCTACGTGCCTGAAAAATACTATACTGTAGTATTAAAACCGAAACAAAGTAATGCATAGATAATGTCTTAGCTAAATCAAAAATAATTTTTTATTAGGAAAAAAATATCAAGGAAAATGCTGGCATACAAAAACTGATTTTTATGTTGCAGTCAAGATTTTATACGCAGTAAAATAGCACACCTTGCACTTTCAAGTGTACATACATAAAATTATGTATGTATATTCCCGTACATGTATATACCTAAATAAGTAAATAAAAGATAAGCATGATTGTATCGTATACTGGTATTTCAAAATTTAATGTAGTATTTCAATTTATATCATGAATTTTAGGGAAATGGAGAGGGTACAAAATTCTGACAATAAATACGCTTTCTTGATGAAATAGTTTTTCTCGGAAAATTATCTCCTTAATTGACCCACGGTTATTGTAAATATCAATTCATATAAAGAAAACAAAATGAAAGGTTTAATTTAGAACAGATTAAATAAAAAAAAAGATAAGTAAAAAATAGACTTAAATATGAATTTATTTAAGAGAATATATTTTTTAGGTTGAGAAATGTACAATTCTTTACGCTGTACAGGAATCATTACGTTAAATTTGATAACGCCATGTGTGAACGTTACGACGTCATGACGTCGTCAGTGTTATTTTCTTAAGAAAACATGGCATTTTTAGTGAGTTGTGTAGGGAAAACGGTTTGAGATATTTTCAAAAAATAAATTGATTTAGAACAGGGGTATCCAAGACACATCATTTAAATATTATCGCCAGATTTTGGGACTAGGCGGATTTTGGTGCCTAACGTACCTTCTTTTTATATATTTAGCCTAATGAGAAATGTATCTATCAACCATACAAATATGATTTGAAAATATTGAAAAACAAAAAAGTTCAAAAATTTGACTTTTTTTCTTTGCATGCCGTTACGACAGGAAGTAGAGACGACGTACAAAAGATCGCGTCTTGGATTGTACTTATCACGATCTATAATCCCTGAAAGTTTCACAGTGATATCTTTTACCGTTCTTTAGATTTTCCGCGAACAAAATGTCAATTTAAAATCAGAAAATTGTCCGTAACTTGGCACCAGAAAGGAATTTCCGAAAAATCTCCAGGATATAATAACTGCAGATAGCAACACATTGTTCCTGCAAATTTCATAAAAATCCATCCAGTTGTCGTCGAGAAATCACGTGCACAAAATTTGATGGTCAGAAAAATAATAATTATAACGAGCTCAGGCGAGCTTCAACGCCTTTTGCGCTGGAAATATATAGACTCAAAAAAGCAATTTAGCAATCCTTCCTCTACCTTCACTGAAAATCTCAAGTCAATATCTTCATTCGTTTTTTAGTGATTGCCCGGACAAGCTGACCCTCTTAAAATCAGTAAATCGTCCATATCTCACGACCGGAAGTGACGACGTACTTATAAAAAATTTCCAATAAGGTTCAGACCAATATCTATCAGATCTGAAATTTTCGTGAAAATCGACCAAGCCGTTTTTGAGAACTCGCGTGCACAAAAATCGGTAGGAAAAAAAAAGAATAACTAGATGCGATCTCGTTGCGAGCAACGAGTAGGTCTTCCGTCCGATATCTCGTTGTATACGACCTGTGTTGGGATAATAACATTAATAGGATAAAAATGTCAAAAGGCACAAGAATTCTTCTTAATCACGAAAGTGGACCATTCCGATTACCTACACTTTCATAAAAAAGGTGGTATGTTTCACCGAAAAAATTCCTCGATCGTCCTACGTGGGTCAAGGAATAAGATTCCATTATGTTCAATAACTTGCATTGAGAAAAAAAAATTTGTAGAGGTTAATTAAACGGTCTCTGAAAAATAATTATCTTTAAAAAAATGTTTTCTTATTGTAACAGTTGTCCTTTCTATTAGTTTAATATGACACAAGTGTGCATGGGAAACCAGTGGTCACGTTTCGTACTTACTATATATATTGTTTCTTGAAAAACTATTAATTATAACTATGATTTAAGTTATGTGTTTCCGTGATGCAAAACAAAAGATAGTAGATATTGTACTCAATTTGCACATTAATTCTTTTCTATTTCTACTTTGAGAACCAACCAAAACCAATTAAAGAAGACTTGTAAGGAGACCTTGGATTATAAATGAAGTTTGGCGCAGAATTGCAACGAACCTACGACGTGACAATCCAAGTATCCTTACAAATTTCATTGTTCCTTATGTAACTTTCGTTCAAGCTAACGCTTGGCTGCCTCTGTAAACCCCTATTGCGAAATGTCGGAATTGACAAAGACCGCCGCCATTTTGATCCCGCTTCATATTTTTGAATGTTAATATCTCGAGTTTGAATTTATCAATTTACAAACAAATTACATATTTAGCCTAATGAGATATGTTTCTATCAGCCATACTAATATAATTTTAAAATATTGGAAAACTAAAAAGTTGAAAATTTCGACTTTTTTTTCTTTGCATGCCGTTACGACAGGAAGTAGAGACGACGTACAAAAGATCGCGTCTTGGATAGTTCTTATCACGATCTATAATCCCTGAAAGTTTCACAGTGATATCTTTTACCGTTCTTGAGATTATTCGCGAACAAAATGTCATTTTAAAATCAGAAAATTGTCCGTAACTTAGCACCAAAAAGGAATTTCCAAAAAAATCTCTTGGATTAAATAACTTCAGATAAAAACACATTGTCCCTGCAAATTTCATGAAAATCCATCCAGTTGTTTTCGAGAAATCGCGTGCACAAAATTAGATGGTCAGAAAAACAATAATAATAATGAGCTGAAGAGAGCTTCAACACCTTTTGCGTTAGAAAAATATAGACTCAAAAAAGCAATTCAGATATCCTTCCTCTACCTTCACTGAAAATCTCAAGTCAATATCTTCATTCGTTTTTTAGTGATTGCCAGGACAAGCTGACCCTCTGAAAATCAGTAAATCGTCCATATCTCACGACCGGAAGTGACGACGTACATATAAAAAATTTCCAATAAGGTTCAGACCAATATCTATCAGATCTGAAAGTTTCGTGAAAATCGACCAAGCCGTTTCCGAGAACTCGCGTGCACAAAATCGGTAAGAAAAAAAAAGAATAATAATAATAATAATAATAATAATAGAGAAAAAGAAACCGAACGAAAACAATAAGGTCTTCCGTTGGAGACGGAAGACCTTAATAATAATAATAATAATAAGAAACAGAGTAAAAACAATATGTTCCCCAACTTCGTTTGGGGAACATAATAACAATGTACATCTTTATGATAAGTGAAAGTGTCTCTTTTAAAATTGTGAATTTTATGGCCCCAGGGTCAGGGGTTCTGGTGTTAGGGCGGGGATCTATTGATTATATAGTGAAAATGCATTATGAATAACAATAACTTGAATAAAACACAATTTTATGTCCTCTGTTTTCGAAAAAAAAATATAATGGTATATCAAATAGTTTTTCAATATTTTTTTTTCAAATAAGTAATATCACATACTTCCTCATTCTAATCCTATTTAATATTTCTTAACATATTGTTTTCATTAGATTTAAAAATATTTCTTAATTCACAATAAATGTGAAACTTTGATTTAATAGAAATGTTTCTTTAATATGTCATTTCAATGCTTACTTTACAGTCATCCTCTTTATCTTTGTTTTCACTGGAATTATCTATTTTAAGACTATTTATATCATCAGGTATTTCAAATACAATTCTCAGGTAATGGATACAAGCTTCAATTTATCGAATGACGAGGTCAGACTCAGAGATAATACCCTCCTGTATAAACATGGCCAGAAGCTGCAGGTGTAGCACTACACTGCAGGCTCTCCATTTGACCTGCAGAAATACTAGTAGTTAATGTATGTATTTTCTATTTGTTTAAACAAAATATCTAGCTATTATACACTAGGTAAAATCTTAAGGTACTTTGAGCAATGAGCTCAATAAATGATAACACACACAAGCCCCTTGCTGCCTCCCATATGAATATAATGGTAGTATCCATATATTGCTGTGGAAAACCCATAATGTGTGGCAAATAAAACAAGAGGCCCATGGGACTTATAGTCACCTGAGCATCATGCAACAACTTTCCAATGCATGATTGAGTTTGGTACATGTTTTAAACTAGACACCATGGCATTCAAAATTTTGAAAAAGGAACCATTACTCATCATAACTATACACTGACACTTAACGTATTTTCACTATAATCAATAAAGCCCCGCCCTAACACCAGTACCCTTGACCCTGTCTATGTATAGTCCACTTCTCATTATAGGAATATATAAATCAACAATTACTGAGTATATGTTATTATTTTATACACTGAGGAGATTTGAATATACAGATTTTTTTATTGTATTACAGGTGAACGATCGACAGCTACTCCTCACCCTATGGAGAGGAAGGAGACATAGTGTTGCTTATGCCAGCAAGGCAGATGTTGAAATATCAAACCCTTGCCTTTGTGTTGGAGGATTCACTCAGCCAGATTGCATGGGTGAGATCATCTCCGAAATGAAAGATAGCAGTGAGCCGGTTGTTCCAAAGATTTTTGGATGTTGCCAGCATACATGTACTCTGGAGGGTGAGTAAATTATGCTGGTATTTGTATTGGCAACACTTTACATTCTTCAGTTTCTAATTGGACTTACATTATTTATTATTATTAGAGTACGGAAAAGAACAGAAATGAATAAATTGTGTTTATTACTAAAGATATCTTCTTATACTTGTAACTAAATGATTAAAAAAAGGGCGAGAAAATTGACAGCATTCTTGTATCGAATAAAATTGTTACCCAATTTATGGCAAGCACGTGTACAAAAAGAAATGTGCAAGAATGAAGACATAGAAGAACATTTATCTTAACAATGAATTAGCCTTGTTAAAAGCATAACTTTGAGTGTTTTTATTTTAAGTAAAGATTATATGCAACAATTCTTTCAGAAGATTACGGTAGCCCATGAAGAAATCAAGTCTCAGTATTTGTTGCACTTATTAAATCCTGTGTATCAAGAGACATTTCGTGTACATGAAGGAGATACTCCTAGAATGAAGCACAGGAGTATTTTAATGAGATCAGGGACCTATATACTAACGGGATAGGCAACTACCGCAAGTCTCGCGTTATCTCGTAAGTCGCGGGATTTCGTAAGTCAACTTTAATTAACTATATTTCTATCGCTATCACCTGTTTGAGATCAAATCCTTTAAACATCTGTCAAAAAATCATCCAAGATTTGTTTTTAGCACATATTAAACTCCTTATCTTAGAAGTAATATTGTTTTATGCAAAATCAGCACATGCCCTGATCCGCCATATTTCCGAGAAATCGGCGATTTCGGTGTTTATTTTCTTTATATTTAAATTATTATATTATTATGCTTTAAAATTTTTCAATAAATCAATTCCAATATATAAAAGGAATAAATGATAATAATCAGAAAACACCCTGTTTACTGGGAATAAACGTAAATTGAAAAACTTGTAGTGTCTTGCCTGATGTTTTTGGTAAATAAACATGGCGATGAAGGAGTTGCCTATCCCGTTAGTATATAGGTCCTTGATGAGATAGAGAAAAAAGTACGCTCGGCGTGCTTGAACAGTCTTCGGCCATGGTTGTAGACAGCAGCGATGAGGAGGATAGTGCAGAAGACATGGAATCCATTAGGAGTCCTCTCGGATCTAAATACATGGATCAGTTAGGTCGTTTGACTCTAATTCTCCATGTATTTACATCCGTCCTGCAACAGATACTGGGAAGGATGGCTGGAAGCATTCAAATTCCCTTTAAAATTACCCTGGCTAGTATCGAAGGAGCTACGGGTCTTCTGGATGTTTCTGCAGCGAACAAATACGAAAAAAGCCCGTCACCACAGCAGAAACATTCAAGTCTTTAATGCGTGCGTTTCAGAATTTCGATTGTTGGATGCTGTCTTCAAGTTTATATACGATTTTTTTTTATTAATTACATACAGAAAGACCAGTTCTTCATGACTAGCGTATTCATTAAGTTTTTTGCGCTTAAATTTTAACACTAGGCATTAAATACACGCGAGTGACCCGGAATTGGAGACGACCCCGGAATTGGCGACTCCACTGTAATATTTGATTGAAAAAAAAAACTTAAAGACACTCCGGTTGGATTATTTTAAAAGTTTGAAGTATGTAACTATAACAATTCTATGATCATTTAATAAGTGGTATAACAGTGCCAATTACTTACAATCAGTTTGTTTTGTTGTAAGGACACAGTTTTGCAGTAAACACCTGGCTCTCATGCTTATGTAAGCATTGTTAAACAGAATGAGATGATTTTAAATGTAAGTTCCCTTTTCATGACATGTTTAAATGCTTAAGTTAAACTTCGATATCTCAAATTCTGTACCTTTGGTACCATACATCTTTAAGTTTTTTGACGTCTTTTTTATGTATTTTACCATTAATATCTTGAAACCATAGTCATTATGTAGTTTCTCTCTTCGGTCCCATTGAGTTTTAGATGATGAAGTTTGACTATACCCACAAAGGAGAGGTCAACTCAAGATGGAAAGTCTTATGGAATTACCTATGTTTTAGCAAAGACTACTAACTTCCAGTACCTGCATGCCTGAGAAGTGAAATCCTCCATCAACAGATCACTCATTGTCAGAGAGTATGCCATGAGGCAAGATTGGGGATTCCGCCTTTCTGACTACTCCAATACTGAAATACTTCTACTTACTAGTATATTCATTTCTTTTACTCTGCTTATTTTGCCATCAACTAACTAAATACACGTATTCATAAAATTACTTTGATAGATTTCCCTTTACCAGCATTCAGTTCAATTCACATGTCACCTAGCTGAATGAAAAAGCCAATTAACATTTTAAATTAAAATGATTCTGGCATGTCTTGTCACGTGTTTGTATTGTTTGCAATGCAATGCTGTCCCACTCAGACGGCCAAACTGACTATAATTCTGAAGAGTTAACTAATGGAAATATAGCTTATTACATCTTATTATTTATCTGAAGAATTTGGAACTATATTTCTTAAATTTTCCGATTTTACCTCAAACTCGTATTTTATCCACAGATTTCTTTTCTGTCTGCAGGTCCTATAATTAATGCTTGAACTATCATGCCATATTTGTATTCATATAAGCAAAATTTAAATCTGTTTGTCAATGGCTTGAAAACCCCAATAATATTTTTCTTCATGGTGCAGGTCTTTGACACTGCCACTGAACAAATCAGTCTGCAGACAAAACAGCAGTTCACAAGACCTCCACTGGAAGATATTGCTACCATCAAAACAAAGCAGAAGGGCACAAGGTTTTCCTTAAAAGGAACAGTGGACAGGGTATGCATTCCTTTAGAATAATGTTGATGTGTATAGTTAATGAAATTGAAAAAAAAAAAACATGCAGTGTTAAAATTTTTAAATCCTAATCCATATCATTTACTTCAGATTTTATCATATACATGTATGTATGAAATAATCATCCTCTAAGCCTCTGGACGAAAAAAAATATAAAACATAACAAGAAGCTCATTTGAAAACTTTATTACATGCACTGCCAAGGAGTAAAATATGGTAAACTACTATATCCACCACTTTTGGTGCAAGTGTCCCTGAACACTAAAATTTATTGTCAATTATCAGATTCTTAAATATTAAACAAACTTCACAATACCTTACCATGCTTACAGACACTGATATTTTCTATATAAACACTTGTAAGGATTGATCATTGATTAATTCATCCTATAGCTAATTATAAATCAACATGATCAATTTCCCTATTGTTAATGCTTACCTATTACTTATCATAGTAGCTTCAAAATGGAGCAAACTGTGGTGTCATTCTTCACATTTCAAATAATAAATAATTCCGGACAAAGACCAATACAATAAACATTACTAATCGACCATGCAGAGAATTCATGAAACCATTTATCGTTGTTTGTGTTATTTATCCTTAAATGGCTGCTACCTGTTGATGGTAACAGGAAGAATTGTAAAATTTAAAATCTTTTAATATATTGCATATAATATATT
The DNA here is from genome assembly GCF_032062105.1 of Saccostrea cuccullata. Lineage (NCBI taxonomy): Eukaryota > Metazoa > Mollusca > Bivalvia > Ostreida > Ostreidae > Saccostrea > Saccostrea cuccullata. Next base: position 63,382 of record NW_026938364.1, read on the forward strand.
GCAGTTCACAAATCATTTACTTGTACTGCACATCAATTAGCTACAGTAAATTAAAAAGACATTTTGGCTCATTATATTGTTGAATTAGAACTGTACAGACACTCAAATTCATTAGAGTTTGGTGAAGAAATGGACAGAGAATCATAATAGTTTGTTTTTTTTTAATTGTGTGCGTTTCTTTGAATTTTTCATATAATTTCAATTACATTATCTAAGATTTAATCTTTATACTTCTGCATCATTAAAAGCAGAATGTAGCGAGTTTTGTAATTTCATTATCATTCATTGACCCTAAAACTGTTTTTAGCCTGATATTTGTTTGTGTTATGGCTACTGTGTACATACTGCATACTAACACTATCACTGAGTTTCACCATATCCTGGTTCTTCTTATTTAAACAATCTATTTATGTCATCAGAAGAATTACAAAATGGAGACCGTAAAGACTTTAAGGAGGGACAAACATATAAAACCAACATATGGACTTTGAAATCTGGAGACATAGAACCAATTCCGTCCATTGCAGCCCTTTCTGAAGTTATAAAAATGAAAAGTGTCGCTATAGTAGTTTTAAAACAATAAAACTATAGTCGGTCCCCTTTATAATGACATTTTTCTCAAAAGTTCAAGGTCACTAAAAGGTGTTCCTAATGTATATGTTTCGTCGTAATTATTACCAACATCATCAATACAATTATTGAGCTTGAATGATTATTATTTTTTTAGTTAACACTATTGGAACATTAATATACTACTTACTACAAAATATATCTCAGAAAAGTAACTAGTCAGCATCAATCATATATCATTGCTTGACACAGTACCTCGTTTAGTGCCAAAATATCGACGTAATCTCCAAAATAAAATGCAGTGTTAGTGACCTGCATGTATCTGCACGCTATAGCTACCCAATGGAAAGTCTGACTGAAAGAAACGGCGGTTATCTGGACAACCATGGAGAGTCTTCATCATATTCGGAAACTATGTAGCAACAGATAGTAGAGACAGTAACAGACAAGAAAACGTGATTCCATCTACACGTTACCCTGTGGAAAGTCTGACTGAAAGAAACGGCTGTTATCTAGATAACCATGGAGAGTCTTCATCATATCCGGAAACTATGCAGCAACAGGTAACAAATGGTCACCTGAGGGAACTAAAAAGACAGTAAGACTAAACATCTTTCGAGTCACTAACTTATTATTGGACATTTTCAAATCATGAAATTTTTATCCATGAAAGAAAATTGATGAATATTCATGAATATTCTTTTTTTCATGAGTAATTCATGAAGATTCGTCATTTCAAGAATGTCCAATAATAAGTTCATTGCATCTTCATGAACTATTCATGAATAGTTTGATGATTTGCATCTTCATGAACTATTCATGAATAATTTGATGATTTTTCAGGAATGTTCATGAATGAATAAAATTCATGAACCATTAGCATTCATGAATATTCTTGCTTATTTGTAAAAAAAAAATGCAATAATATTATTTACGTTTCTTCATGAAAATGCATGAAGTAATGCTAAAAAAGTAACAGTAGATGATTTATAATACAGCATCTTGAAAGATTTTCTGAAAGTACACATGATTGTATAACATATTAAGAGTTTTTTGTATTTTTTTGCATTTTAGTTTCATTTCATTTTGCATAAGAGACACTTTCCAAATTAAAACATTCTGAATGAGTTGGACCACCATTTTGTAGATCATTCAGGCCATTGAATGTTTTTGATTTGAACATATTTTATTATGTAAAATACATAATTGGATTGGGCAGCAGGCATAGCCTATATGAGCCCTCTCCAAAGGTACAAGGTTAATTAATACACATATAGTAAAAGGTTTATATATGACCAAAGAGATATATAACTGACACAAATTTAAATAGAACATAGGGGAAAGAAAGATACATAAGTAAGAAAGAAAAAAACAACAACAAATAATTACCGGTTTATAAATGTGGAAATGAACTGAAAAAAAAAACTTTTTAAAAAACGAGAACTACAGCAATTTATAAACATACAATGAATGTGTATTTAATTTAAGACTTAATCTGGAATAAGTATTACATTGTTACACTTCATTTATGAAACCTTTAGGTTGATGATATATATTTGTGAACACAATCAAATAATTTCATATTTTTGCATATGAAATACTACTATCACCAAATAATAAAAGATTTTGGGAAATTGGAATAGGATTTTGCAGGTCTATACTAGATATACAGTGAAAAAGAGTGTTTCTTTGCTCAACATAACATGGGCATTCAAAGAAAAAATGATATGCATTTTCCATATGAAAATCACAATTTTCACATTTTGAGCTATCACTTATATAACCTTTCAGTAAATCAACATTTAAACTACTAGCATTATTTCTTAGCTGACAATGAATAATATTTGTTAAATTTAATTTTTGTAGTATTAGTTTGAAACTGCTACTTTGATTTGACAAAACATTAACATTAAAATCTCCTAGTAGGAATATTGGGAGATTACATTCAAGTGCCTTTTCCAAGTTTGAGCTAAATAAGTCCCAATAGCTAACCAGTGAAGATGGGGGCCTATAAAGTACAGCTATTAAAATTTTTTGTTGCCATTTTGTATTTCTGACCAAAGAATTTCTAGTACATCGGTTAACAAATCCATTCGAAGATAGTATGCTAATTGGTCCGAGATGTATATAGCAACACCACAGCCATGCCTATTTCTATCCTTTCGAATAGGTGGGTGAAATCCTTCTATTGAGATATTTTCATTACTTATGCTATTATCTAAATGTATTTCACTAAGGGTAATAATATCATATGCTGATAATTCTGAAGTTATGATATCTAATTTTGTTACAAACATTGTTATGAACTATACTTTAAAGTTTGCTACTATGGCTATTTTTTATGAAACTGGGGCCAGGATTGGTCTCTATGCACCCTAACATTAACAGAATAAATATATGATAATACGACGAAAATGTAGATTTAAACATACACAACAATCTAACTGATAGTTTATCCATGACATCCTAAAATAGTTATAATCACCTTAATCATTTGTGTCAAAAATCATTATAGAAGTATTTGATTTGGATGGCATGGATTCACACATCGGATATGCTGTATATAAAAGTTAAAATGAAACCGGTATGGTTGGAATAAGACAAAACGCATAAGAAATGAATACGTACTGAACGAAAAATATATATACAAAAAACACAAATTTGACTTGTAAACACAAGAGTATCAGTAAACTGAGTATGAAAACGTAAGAACACATTTACAAAAAGGTACAATATGTGATTTGGTGTATTAAGCCATACAAAAATAAAGTGTTTAGGTAAACATCTATTTATAGAAAAGTATTTACCCTAGTATGGGAAAAACCCTTACTAAAAATAATACATTTAGGATATTGCACAATAGTCTTTGAAACTATTCTATGAAAGACGGAGTCCAGATATCCAATTGATAAGAAAGGTATGTGTGACACAACGTTGTCTTATATACTTCTTATTCACGTTTGACAACTTCCGGTTTTAAAACGAGGCTCTCAGCGCAAACAAAATGTCCGCGTACCATTGTTGCGTACCTCTTTGTACGAATGATTCCCGTTATGACGAGAAGAACCTCTTGTCGTTCCATCGCTTTCCAAGTGATAGGGAATTGAGAAAACAATGGATTGTCAAAATTCGCCGTGACATAGGGCGAAATTTCCAGGTAAAGCATCCATTTGCATCTATACTAGTGTAGGCCTACATCAGTACTTTTCAATCATTCATGTTGGTTATTGCAAATAAACAAACATGACAACCACGAAGGAGGTTTCTTTTAGTTGAAGAAATATGTGCTATTATAATTTATTATATACGATGCGGTGAATTTATTAATAGTAAATAAAATCTACAAAATCTGATCATGTGTACACGCCTACTGCACATGCATAATGCATTGCAGAGTTACAAAACTTACAATACAATGTAAAATGCACATAACCACGATACGGCGAAATTAAAGACAAATACATCATGAAGATAACAGTGGTCAGATATAGACAGGTCCAGCACAATACCCCTATAAAGGTATATAAGCTTAATTGATAAAGCTATATACTATAATATAATACTATAACAGCCTACGTCTCCATGGTGCGATCAACACTTGAATATGGATAAATAGTCTGGGACCCATTTCAGAAACAGGTCATAGATAAGCTCGAGCGTGTCCAACGTAAAGCCATTCGTTTCATAAAACAAGACTACCACAACAGGGAAGAGGGCTTCATCACCACCAATGCCAAGGAACTAGACATATTGTGCTGGACCTGATAGATACATATATATACACATTGTAAACTGACTTTGGAAGGGGTAGGGCCAGTTAGACACTCAAATACACATGTTAGACATACATTTTTATGGAAATAAATAAGTGCTAGGTTAAGCTATTTGCATGTGTGCTTAATGAATTTTATTTTCTGTATTCAGATAACAAATAATGGCCTTGTGTGTTCTGCACATTTTGAAGATGCGGACATAAATAAAACACTTGCAGGAAAGATAAAACTTATCCTTGGTGCTGTACCAACAAAATTTGCTAGGACAAAGACACCTGCAAAGCGCTTGGGACCACAGCGCAGATCAGTGTAAGTTTTGTATAAATGAATTTATGTAAAATCCTGTTTGTAACTTTGTATGGACAGGTATGTAGGTGCAGAATTAGTTCTAGAGGCATTTTTCAAATTAAATGATAGATCTATAATGAATTTTCTTATAGAATTACAACTCTGTAGTATATATAAGGCAAGCATAAAAAAATTCATTGTTTGCAGTTGTCGACCCATAATTTCTAGAGTGGGTAAGTAAATGGGTTTTTTGTTGTTGAAAAAAGATTGTATTTTTCAAGTCTTTGTTAGATATATAAAATACATGGTTACTGTCTTCAAATATAAGCAATATTTGGGCGAGGGTAAGAAAACTTGACAGAAGGCAAGACTTGACGAACACGTTTTCGACCCGAGCCCAAATATCGCTTATATTTCAAGACAACATGGACAATAACCATGTATTTTGTTTCTCCTGCCAAATATATTTACATCTGACCTCCAAAATGAACTATTTTCAACCCAATTTAGACTTATCACTGGAGTGGAAACTAAGACACCTTAGGGTCAGGTGCATTTTCAGTAGGTTATTAAGCAACTGCAAGCAAACAAATTTCTATTTTAGGCCTATGACCCTTTCAAATCATATTGATTATTCATTAAATATTATGTAATACAGTATAATTATCTTGTATTATGATTTAAAGTTTGTGTAGATTAGTTAGGTTTTCACAAGCACCTAATTTTTTTTTAATTTACAATAATAAGTCGATAAAACTTTTTTTCATGTTATTATTCAGAAGGAAATTTCTCAGTTTGATTTTTACAGAATATATTTAGAAATAAAAATTGAAAATTAAATAATTTAATAAATTATCATTTCCAAATTTTCTCAACATGTAATTAGCAGATAAAATCTGTACACTGGTACTGTGTATGCATGTATACTTTCAAAATGCCTGAATATATATATTCATAATCATGCTTAAATACAACTTGATGAATATTGTGTGGGTTTTTTTTTATTTCAGAGTCAAGATTGAAAAGGGTGATGGTGAAAATGTTATGGCATCAACATCTGCGAGTAATGAACATGATTGTGTACAAATTCCACTGGCAACATTTGACAATGACTATGTTGTACAACAGGAATCGGATTCTTCAAAACTTGAATCAGCGCAAGCAGAACTGAAGCAACTTGAGCAGGAGAACATAGCTCTAAAAGAAGCAAAGTTTGGATTAGAACGATTTCACAATGACGACAACATGATTAATTTCTACACAGGATTCAAAGATTACCAAACATTGACAGCTGTATTTAGTGCTCTCAAACCAACAGCTATGACAATGATTCGATGGACTCGGATGCAGAGACAGGGAGCAGATTTAGAAAAAGTAAAAAAAATAACTTTTAGTTTGGAAAGTCATCATCTGTCCCTGATTGACGAGTTCTTTGTCTTCCTCTGTAGAATTAGACAAGGCTTCCCCGAACAAGATCTAGCGGTCAGATTTTGTATGTCACAAACATCTGTAAGCAGAATTTTGATCACATGGTCAAACTACCTGTATGCTATGCTTGGCAGTTTGCCTCTACGGCCTTCAAGAACTGCAGTAAATAGGAACATGCCAGAGAGTTTTAGACTTACATACCAATTTACCCGTGTGATACTTGACTGCACAGAAATAAAAGTACAGACCCCTAGCTCAAAGGTTCTGAACTCACAGATTTACTCGAACTACAAAAGCCACACCACATTCAAGGGTCTTGTTGGTATTACACCGTGTGGAACTGTTTTGTTTGTTAGTTCTCTATACACTGGAGGGATTTCTGACAAAGATATCACAGCCAGATCGGGAATACTAGATCTGCTTGAAGAATATGATGATGTCATGGCAGACAAGGGATTTTTAATATCTGACCTACTTCAAGCCAAAAATGCTGGCCTAGTCATTCCTCCTTTCTTAGGAGCAAAAGGGAAGTTTTCCAGAAATGAGGTTTCTACAACCCATGAAATCGCACGTCTGCGAATTCATGTTAAGCGGGCGATCAGAAGGATAAAGGAGTACCACATCTTTGACGGAGTTATTCCCCTGAATCTGGCACCATCAATCAACCAGATATGGACCGTGTGTGTTATTTTGACAAATTTTCGGGGGGCATTATTTTAAAACATTGCTAGATATGTGTTAAAATGTAATGTGTTTAATTATATTCATATCTTTTGAGTTTACATGCATTAGCATTTTTGCAAATCAATAATTAAGAACCCTATTTATACTGCACACTTAAGAGTTCTGATTCTAAGGTATTTTTCTGCAGTTAGAGTGTACTCTCTGCCCATAGAAGTAAATTCAAAAAAATACAAATTTACACAATATTACTCAATTTCATATTTGTAATCAATTCAAGTATTCTTAACATTTTAAAAGGCCATGCTAAATTAACTGAATGTGTTGTTTACATGTATTTTTTTTATTAAACTAATTAACCGCTGCATTTCATTTCCGGAAATCTGCATAGCATTTCTGACATTTTTTTATTTCATTTCTGACATAATTTTGTTTTCAGCTCCGGAATTTACCTGTGCTGCAATTTAATGTTTTCCTCAATATATAGTCAGTGAAAAATGAAATTTTAAAAGTATTTATTGCAAAATATTGATTAAAATTATATTATTATACATATATACATACATGCACTTAGTCTGAGTTAAAAGTTCAATGAGCATACAACATACAACCCTTTCCCCTCATTTGATGTGCACTAAAATAAATATCAGTGACAGCACCAAACTTATGTCAAAGACACTTGAGATATTCTAATCGAGTGTTAACGTTTATTCCGATTGATAACGCATTTATTTCATTGCTCTACACATAACTTTATCTGCTTTATATCTGCGCATAGTTAACATTGAGTCAATCACTTGCAATTTAATTTAGGTAGCCTAGTTGCTTGCATTTGCCATTTTCACAGTCGTTTAAATCTATAAAACCTCAGAACTTGGATTTCAACGATTTATTTATTATTTGTATTCCTTTAAATTTTTCATAGGTAAAGTCTTCAAATATGTTACTAAAGGTAATATCTGAAAAATGTCGGAAATGAAAACAAAAAAAATGTCGGAAATGAAGAGTTTATAATTGCTCAAAATTCCGGAAATGAAATGCAGCCTAATTAACAGCAATATCTATTCACTGATCCTGTGTTGTCTTTGAACATTTTTCCCGGGGGTAAATACCATGCACCATACATTGAAAATTAGATAGATAAGCACCATATTAACTCCTTTATGCAATTAATTTTTCTAAATGTCCAAAAATGTTTTTGCACTGTGTAGAGAGGGTCCTTAAATCAATTATTCAAAACCTGATAAATATTGAAAACCTGATCATGTACATGATGAACAGTGATGTATGTAAAATATTTTATATTTCAAACTGACTCATACAAAGACAAAAAACATTTATATTTGTTTATTGTTCTGAAATGTATTATTAAAAATTAAAGATTTAATAAAAGAATACATGTGAATGTGTGTCATATTTACAAAAGTTATTCATAAAGTTTCTGTATTCCATGTATACAATGGGGGGAAAAATTGTTATAATTTATCTTCAAATCAAGGATTCTACAAATGAATTTTACATTTTAAAAAATGCAAACAATTTTAATGAAAAAATAATAGATTTGCATTGATCCTACATAGTGAAAATTGATTTTAAACTAACTGCTGAATTGTTATAACATAAAAATGAATATATTTTATATAATCTGTAAATGGATTCATGTGTTCACAATCAGTTTATATAGACTACGTTACAATTAATTATAATATTATGATAAGTGTGACACATTTAATAAATAATATTACTAAGTACTACAATTATACATATAAAATTTTTCTACACTAACAGAAAATACATGTTTTACATGGATGTTTTTGTTCGGATTCATGTCGAATAACATTCCCACACAATATACATGCTGCTTTCACTGTTTAATCCTTGTGACATATTTGTGGAAGCATTCCCTCAAAATAGAATTTATCCAAAGAAGACTTCATTGAATCCCATTTGTCCTGATCAAAAGATATTCTTTCCATGTGAAAGTCATCTCTACACTTAACAAAAAAGTCACACCATTTCAGTCCAGTTAGTGCCATTTGACCAATGATCTGGAAATAGTAACCACGACTGGTCCTCAGTTTAAATGAATAATTGTTCTTGTTTTGTACAAGATATTTACACTCTGTGAACGAGTGTTTGCTTGGACATTTTATTTCAAGGAGTCCATACTCTGGAGTTGCATTTGGATCAAACACTTTTCTATCTGGTGATGTGCCGAGATATGGAGCGCTAGGGTTTATCACAAACCCACACAGATACACACTATTGCCCGTTATCTCACTATAGATTTTGGCAGCAACTGGCTCATTTTCTATGCCGAATTTCATCTGAGCTGTCATTATGTTTTTGGATTTGAGAAATCTGGAAGCAATATTTTTCAAAATACATGTATTGTACTGTAATTTTATAAACTTTTGCTAAAATTGTTACCTCTTTAAATAACACAAATCTTTTCTAATTATAAAAATCTATGCAGTTACATGGCACAAGTGATTTATGATTTTAAAACTTAAAAAAAATGGCTTACCTGTGCATCACTTCCAACAGATTTCAAGTTCAGCATCAACTGCTGAGAAAAGTCAGATGAAATGGGTTTCTCAACAGCTAGGGCAGTAAATGTTGGGCAAAATGCCTTCAGTGACCCTCTTTTTCTTTTTGGGGGACACTGTTGTGGTTTGATTTATCCACAGATTTCGGAGCAAGTCCTTCCACTCTACTTGGAATATGCCATGTCTGTGGCAGTGATGTCCTGCTCTGGACTGGTGGAACAGCTGTAAAAGTGTAACATTAATGTTATAGATTCATATTAAATACTGTTATTGTAAACTCTACAATGCGTGACTTTCATTGTACTGAAATATTATGAGCTTAAGTTTTGTACAAACCTGCAAGTCCAAGCTTCTGGTAATGCGATACCAGGTAGAGAAGACCTAAAGAATGGCTGCAGTGTCCACTCCCTGCTTTTCTGAACCAATGATTGTAGAGGCATCTGCTGATATTTTCACCTGGTTATATATGAATTGATTTGTAATATTGGATTCTGTCATATGATATAAAATACTTCTTAATAAGTAATTTTCAATGAAAACAATATGTATTTCCTGTTTTTATATTAAGATTTTTTAATATTTAAAAAATAAAAGTAAAATGTCTGTAAAAGTTTACTAAATGACTGTAAGTCTGTAATTTTATACTAATTAGTACACCGACTCAATTTTTCCAATTGATAGAATCAGTCTTTAATTAAATGCTAGACGTCTTGAAATGTCAGGGATTGCTATGAATGTTAACAATGCAGATTGAAATACTGTTCGTTATTTCCATATCCTTCTGCACATAAATCAATCAGGGATGCATATACTAAGTATTTTAAGTATTAGTATATACTTCCCTGCATCAACCAATCAATTAACGATCAATCAGTAATCAAATTTTGACATAGTTTTTATGTTGGTATATATACATGTATTTATATATATTTACATCAATTGATTTTATATAGCTATATAATGAAACAGTCATTTTAAAACAAATCAATCATTACAGTTTATATGTCACTATTTATTCAGATCAAACATTATATTAATAGTGTTAATACATGTATATATGTGTTCATAAATAAATATCGTAATGCTAAATGAAATTCCAGAGAAAAAAAAAACGGACAAAGTAAACATAAGTTCAAACAACTATAAACACTGAACACCATCAAACCATTTGAGTATAAGGTAGGTTGTTTTTCCTCATGGATGGATATGCTTTTGACCTGATAAAAATCGTCTTCCCAACAGCCTGGACTTTATTTAAAAGTTGAAACATAAAATTTCCTCCAAATAGATTACTAGTTATGTATATATCTGTATATTGATTGATTGAGCGATGAAAACATACTGATTATTACTGCATGATCATTGATTTTTCTAATGTATACAGTCTAGAGTGTTTAGATCTAACAATCACAGTTTATGAGTATTATAAGTGTCAGGGGTTTATAAGTGTATTATAAGTGTCAGGGGTTTGCAATTGAAAAAAAAAGAAGTATTCGTCCTTGTGTGGCAGCAACAAAGTCACTTATCCAAATTCCGGGGGTGGGGGTGGGGGGTAATTTAATTACAATCAAAATTTAAAAAAAAAAAGATCATCATTGAAAAAAAATAGTCAGGGTTAAAACTAAATCTTTTTAAAATCAAAGTTTAATTCTCACTTGTAAAATTGAATCAAGTATTAATTAACAATTATGATAGATAAACAAAAGGAATTTAAGTAATTTTTTTCGGATTTCTGTGCACTGCACAAGTGCCATTAAGGTAAGGTTTGCGCTTACAGGGAGATAACTCTTGTGAATCACCAAAGCGTTTGAAACAGTTGAATTTAAACCAGCTATGCTAAGCATCTCGGAAACGAATTTCCTCTGTCCTACTTGAATGATGTTTGTTGTCACTTATTGTGAGGAGTGAGGACTAAAAACAAAGGACGTTTTCAGGAGAAAGTCTTATAACAATTCAAAGCATAGGAATTTGAGAAGCCTTTTAGATTAGCGTGATACATGTGGATGAACCAATAAAGGAGGACTTGTTTATTTTCGATATGGAACGAGGCAAGTTGCACGGCTATTCCGATCAGGAGAAAGTCATTGTGCTGTCGTGTGTTTCTCGCTTCACCACTACACTGAAATTTTAAGTGAGAATTGGAAAGAAAAAAGAAAAGACCTGAGAGTATCCTGTAAAGTATTTTGCAGTCCGAACAGGGAAGAAAAGTCACGATGCATTTGACCATGTCCAACGATGATGTTGACAGTTTGATTGTTGATAGTATTTTCATCAGGTAATTATTTAACTAGGCCTATTCATTTTTACTGAAAATTATGAATGATCTACTGACTACGGATTTAAAAACGATGATGAAATAAACATACAAAGATGTCAGGATGTGACTAATATCCCAACATTGCCAAAAAATAAAAATGCATTCATTCAAGAAATTAAATATGAAAAATAAAATCCTTGCTTTTTAGGCCTAATATTTGTAACATTATTTGAACAGGTAGATCTATTCAATTGTTCAAGTTACTTTTTTAAATGAGGTTTGATTTTATTTAATATCTCATTTTGTAATTAATAAAAAAGAGATACATATAAATGTGCATGATAAGAAAATTTCTTGATCAAGCATTTGCATTTCACTAATTCAATCTGTAAATTTTACAATAATTTCATATTGATTCTTCATTTATTATATTGGAAATTTATTCATTTCATTGAGTGAATGAAACTCAGTGCAATTCCTTATGCAATTCCCAAAAATGCAATTCCTTAAATGTTATTGTAAAAATGAACACATATATGATTTCAGATCATGGGTCATTAATTGGAATAGATAAGAACAAATAAAAAGTACTTTAGTGTTTCCTTAAAAGATCTGTGCCATCAATCAAAGTAGAGGTCATCCCATATCAGCTCAAGAATATTAAAGAAAGTTGGATGGATCTGATTGGATCAAGCTAAAATGTTGAACCAGACATGGCAAAATCAATTGAGATTTGGAGAAGAACTTCTGACTTGTTATACCCAATGCATATTTTTATATGTCTATAGATTATAGAAGAAAATTAAATTTTTAACAACATCCTTATCTAAAATATACATGCTGTTTTCCATATATTTAGAAAATATGTGTGTGTGATGATTGCAGTGCATACTCTGTTGGTCATCTTTGAATTTGTTTTCAGTAAAATAAATGAATACATCATAGGTATTAATTGAAGGTTGCTTTTGTCTATACTTACATGTAACAAGTTTCTTAAAAGGGTAAAATTGCAAGGAAATTAATACATGAACAATTAAGTTTAAAACATGAAACTTGGAAATTGTAAGGTTGTTATTTAAGTAGGAATGATAAGACCAATTTAGTACTCTACTAAAATTAAAAACTTTCACAAATACATGTAGTTTATTTTGAAATTGTTTACATTTAAAATCTTTTATTTTTTTTCTGTATTATGATTTTAAAAAGGAGAAAATTTTGTTACATTTAAATTATTATTTCATGGATATCAAGGAGATTTATCTATCACTGTAGCATTGTTTCTTTTTCCCTGTTCTTGACAAATATTTATGACAGTGTAATGTCATTTTGCAGAATTTGCCTTTTCTCTGAAATCAGAAGTACTCTGTAAACTCATTTAAGTATGAATTGATGTCACTTAGAATTCATCTTTATTTTGTTCTGTCTGATATTTCAATTTAGATTCTCAGACTACCTAATCCAATGATTGAGCTAATGTCCATGAAGTGTAGAAATAGGCCATCTTTAAAAAATGTTTGGTTGTCGACCTCACCAGACCGACTGACTAAAATGACCAGACTGAAAACTTTTTTTCAATGCAGGGCAGTGTTTTTTTTTTCTTTTTATTCCTCTTATCCCCCCTAAAAAAAATGTTGAAGAAGATTTTCTCACCTACCGACCCAACAATTTTACCCTGAGTCAAGACAGGGCAAACAAACATTACTTTAAAGATAGCATTTCTGCTATTTCAAGTAAAGAAATCATTTAATTATAAAAACAGCAGCTTCCTGGATGCAATGCTTACAACATTTAACTCAAAAAATGGCATACATGTACTATGACAGTCACCAGCCATAACTGAATAAAGATATTTTGCTACAAAGGTGTCTAGAAGTTACTACATGTTGGAATAACTAAATCAGCATGTCAAATTCTTAGGCTTTTAATTGGTTTAGTTGCAACATGTTCTGAAGTATGTTTATATACATATACATGTACTTCTGAAGGTTTTGCAGTGTAATTCATGGACAATTTCATCAGAATATTCAGATGTAAAGATTTCCATAAATACTCGAGTTCTTCCATGGAATAAATTTTTAAACTATCTTGTAGCACAGGAAGAGTTTTATTTTGAATATTTTTGGCCAATTTATGCCTAAAAACAATATCAAAAATAACATTTAGTCTTTAACGTTCACTATGACAAGGTGATATAAATGTTGTCATTAAAAGCGTAGAAAAAGCCTGAATTTCATGTTCCGAACCCATAATATAGCCCCTGTTTCATGGAAATAATATTGGGGACATGCTTATTTTTTTAGTTCAAATTAATGAAAATGATCAAATTAATAACTCCATGGATTTTGGTGGAATCGTTAGATATGTAAAACGTTGATTTTTATATTTTTGTTGCCATGGCAACGGTTTCACTTAATCAAGAAAAATTTAAAAATCTTCTTTTTTACCCAAATTTTCACATTTTTGATAACGGAAAATTAAAAGTTTAAATAATAGAAGCATGAATTATACTTATTCAGGTCATTTTAGTTTAAAAAGTTTGATAATTTATAAAATAAATTAATTTTTTCAATGAAAATAATATTTTAGGTGGAATATGAAATACGTTAAATTTGGCGTCTTTTACTAAAAAAATGGGACGGGCAATATCTTTGAAAATCATATTAAATGATGAAGCTTATCTCCCTGAATAAATTGATATATAGCATGTGTGCATATTAAAAAAAATAAAAGTTGGAGGGAGACGCAAACCTTACCTTAAGTCATCTAAAACAAGGTGAAATCATTTTCTTTCATCTTAAAATTATTAAATACACTGGAAATACATCTTATGTTATAACTTCACATATCACTCATCTTTAAGTTGATTGAGTGATCGTAAATACTTTTATCATGTTATTGAGATATCTGCCTTTATTTACCTTAAACATATGATTGGAGGAAATTCGGATTAGGAAAAATACGATCGTTTTTGGAAGTAAATAAGTCTTGGACTGCTGCAAACTAGTAAGATTATGGAGATTTATAGGAGCATATTGTCTGGAAATGGTACCGATGATAATTGCTCACTCCTGAGTGTGTACAATCAAGAAATGGCTTGCAGAAAGATCACACTAAATATATGATAGATAAACAATAGATCACAAACCTTCTACGTTGTGTATGTATCCTTCGATGAAATTAGAATAGCCCTTGATTTGTTTCTCTCTTGGTATGCGAGCTATGCTGTTGGCCCATTCATCAATTTTATTCTGCGAAACGCAAAGAACAAGACTTAGATTTCGGCTCCATTCATTAAGTTTCATTTTACGCACCTCCATGTTTGCGCTGTCAGCCTCGTTCTCGTTTCAAAATGGCCGCGACGTGAATAACAAGTATCTATTTGAACACTGTCGCAGATTAAGTAGAGGTTTGAGGGCCGCGCATAATGTTGCCCTCTAATTTTTTGATGTCCGAATATCGCGTCCATCTTTTCCTGCTATGGGTTTTCGCGATGATTTTTCCATCATACGTCCACACTGACTCGACAAGTTGGTCTTTGAGCAGTTTCTTTGTGCTTATTAAGAGGCCCATTCGTCGTTTTGTCAGGGCTTCATTTATGAGCCGGTCACGGTAGCCTAGTGGTAGAGCGTTCGCTTCGTGATCGGGAGGCCCGGGTTCGATTCTCGATCGCGGCGCCGCGTCATACCTTTGCTCCTAGACTTTTAGCAGATGAACTACCTATATAGTTATGAGCAAGGGACCTTATCTTCAAGAATTGTAAATTTCAAGACCCCAGGGTCAGTTGTACCATGGGGGGGGGGGGGGCTGTACTTATATACTAAAAATGAATGAATTGTTTGAAATGTGCTCCTTGGTATTTATCAAATATTTTTGAAAAGCAAGGATGCCTTTCCAAAAATTGTGCAATGTGTGGATCTAGGCCTAAGAGTAAAGGGTTCATGTGTGGTAGTGGCACAACTGATTATTGCTGAATATTACTAATTTGTTGAAATGCATTTTTTGTTCCTCTACCTTGCCTATGGGTATTAAGCAACCAAACTAAGGAACTGTTAAGTGTATAGTTATGATGACCAAATTGTAAATGCTATAGCATCTGGCTTAAAACATGGATCAAATTTCATCACTAGAAAGTTGTTGAATAATGCTCAGGTGACCTATAAGGCCCATGGGCCTCTTGTCATTTGTAGATTCGGTTTGGTTCAATTAAAAATTGTTAACATACTCCTTACAAATAGTTTTGAAATCGTGATTCAGCTTCCTGAGACGTCCAGTGTTTCTTTTCTTTTATTATGCTCTTGAAGATCATTTGCTTTTAATCCCTTCGAGATTTTAAGACATTTGAACATTTCCCCATTACTTCAAATTTAGATGTACTCAGCATAAGGTTTTTTGTCATCAAGTAGTGGGGAATCCTTTTTGAGTCGCCATCTTTTGCGACACTGGACATGAGATTTTTAAGGTGTTCCATTTAAAATTACCCGCTTACTTCTTAATTACAAAGCAAAATGCTCATGGCTCTTAAATTAGTACAGAGGCTGGTGGATGGTTTAAAAATATACGCGGATGCCCGGTGTTTGAGTATTTGAGAGTCTTGTCTTTGAAGACTTAGATTGATTATGATGTATCTAATGTAGATTGTACCATATGTATTTTGTACAGGTATTCTTTACATGTACAAGTGATAAGATGAACCGAGTTGTTCAAGCATAATCCCGATCCGGTTCGAAAGAAGTAGCACGTGGAAAATCAACTCTCGGCTTTTTTTTTGGGGGGGGGGGATAAATTACATTTTGGACTTTTGTAAGCTGAAAATATAAATTATTTTGTGAAATTGTCATGCAGTAAGTATTTTGTTGTTGGAGTATTCTATATATCAAAACTGTGAAAAAAGCAAATTATTTTTCCATTTGAGACCGTGTCACCTTCCCCAACTAACACGGCGGACACAAGAAAATCGAAAACGCCAGCAAGATATACTTATTGTTTCCAACGTGATGAACTTGATTCTTTGGTAGAAATGATAAACAAGATATTAGTATTAACTTGGAAAACATGAACGCAAAGTTTTACACCAAAAACCGCACACACAAGTTAATGGCGAAACAAAAAATGTGACGTTTACAACCTCAAAGATCAATTATAAGCAGATCGAGAGTAAGTGCTCATACCCTTGCCATAGAAAATGAAAGGCATTCTTCTATAACCACAGATTATTTGTTAAAAGAAAAAAGAATTTGTTATATATATAACACAGGGGATGTTGATGATGAATTTCAATTTCTCTTCATCTGCCATTAATACAATAAATATAGGTTAACTTTTGAAAGAAATTTGATAATTATTTTTCATAGTATAATACTAATTATGTATAATACTCAAAAAGTTAAAGTTTGCTTTACAGGGGCGTAGCAACGGGGGGGGGGTCCCATTTTTTCCCAACTTTACTTACTATATATAGGAAATGTTAATTGAAAGCCTAGTTGGCCCTCTCACTTTTAGTGATGTACCGAAAATGTAGTATTAGAATTGGTACTGAAAGAAGTTGAAATTGGAAAAGGTTTAATTTGCATTATCTTTGCTGACTTAAAGGATTAGTTTCTTAAAGACCAACTTTGAGGTAGAAATTTTTAGGTTCGTGTTCCTGTTAGTTGTTATTTCAATATTACCATTCCTTCCTTATCTGAGTTGGACATTTGAAAGCTTTACTGGCGTCAGTTGTTGCGAAGTACGCATGTATTCACCGTGTTTCTCGGGCGAGAAACTAGTCTTCTAATGTGAGTTCTAGAAGTTTAGATTAGCGGTACCTTGTCGTGCCAGTACCTGAAGTCTTAATGGGTGACACCTCTGTCAAATAACCAGTTAAATTTCCAACTCATCATGTGTTCTTCTTTCGGCCATCATTGTCGATTTTCTCTTTGCAACATTTGACAGCAAGATGATTGATAAATAGTTGTGTGATATGTACATATGCAGCAAACAAAAAAAAAATTTTAACACTTTATTTTACTTTTAAAAGAGTTTAAAATTCTATTAAACACGAAAAAAAACTTCTGAAAACCTCCACTGCTAACCTTTTGAAACGAATATAAATATATAATATATATATATATATATTATATAAATATTCATCGTCGATTTCTATGCAAGCTCACGTGTTACACACACTATATGACATCAAAGGAACTGGACCGACATCTACGATTCTTTTTATCATGTTAACTGTGGTACTACCCTTTTGCCAAAAAATATTGTTTGGCGAATAATATTATTTTTTAGAGACCGGACTATAAATTTTAGTCTCTACGAATATCGCTTAGATTATTAAATAACATTATGATGTACTGATTTTTGAAAGAACTACACAGAAGGCCAGTCGTCTTTCACACCTCCGGAGGAAATCAACTCGTCCAAGCACAAAGACTGACTCTGACTTCATTCATTCTGATGACGAAACAGACCTTAAATAACCCCCATCCATCCACGTTCATCACTCCCTCTTCAGTCTCTTGAAATCCCAAGTAGCCTATATTGGATGTTTGATATGGGTGCAAGGACAATGCTGATAGACTTTTTTTCTACACCTTTATGGTTTCCTTGATTTTGAGAAAACATGTAATTGAAACATTTTAGTAGATATCTGATTACTTTTGAAGACAATTCAAGACAGAAATCTGTGTTCTTTTTGAAGATTATACAACGAATTCGAAATGTTTAACTTAATGATATGGTTCTTGTCTGACAACTTTTAGATGTTGGAACCTATGTCAAGAACTCTTGACATCACAGTGCCACTAATCTTTCTATCTGGATCCCCTTTCTGTTGTTTTGCCAATCAGCTCTACCATGGTGGCAACACAACAGAAAAGGTCCCATTGATTTAGAATTTCCAATATTTATGCAAGCAGACAAATGAGAATTCCTTCACATCGGTCTATATATATTTTTTTAAATTATATAATTATAAATCATTTAAATGTAGTGTCACTATAAATGTCGTCACACTAAAGTTGTGGACATGACATAAAAATTAACAATTTTTCTATTAGAGAAGAAACCTTCATATTGCAAAAAAATGACCTTGGGTCAGGGCAAGACATGACTCTTGACCATTGATCAGTTTTTGACTGAAAAATCAATAATCATTCAACATTTTTACTTTGGAGTAAGTACACATTGACTGCATTTACATTTGCACATTACATGATCTTAAATATATAAAGAATTTATTAATAATCACTCACGTTACTGGTCATATGGAATCTGTGTCATGAATAAAATCACATCGTTTTGTAAAATGTGAACACGTCAACAAACAAGATGACCATGTCTCTCAAAAACATTGAAAGATTTGAACCGAAAGAATTTATTACTTTAATTTCTTGATGAACAAGTTGTAAGATGTAAAAGTACACATTGACGATTGAGATTTGTCAATCAATTAATTGGTGAAAAACAAAGGAAAAATTATCAATCAAAATGGTTCCTGACAAAGGTTAAACCAATAAAAATAAATCGAAAAAAGTCTCCAGCGGACCAGCATATTCAAAGGCGCGAAACCTTATCAGAACATCTTAAAGGCAAAATCGAGTAAGTAGCAACTCACTGTCATTTGGCATTGCGAAACTGTGACCAGCAAATAGAAGAACCTTTATTGAACACAGTTGTGCACTATAAAAGAAAACACACTGATTGCCATTCCTCTTCAAGATGTAAAACGGACAAAAACTATGAACCTTCCAGGGTTAATTTGGTTGACAAAGTTTCTGATAAAACTAGCTGCAGAATTGTAGTTCTCTGGTTGAGAAAATACGGACAGATAGAGCAGAGAGCGTTGTAAAAACCTTCGATTTATAGTCGCTACTTTAGGTATTTATTTCGTGTATTTTATACTTTTCCCAGCTTTGTAAATAAAATTAAATGGTTTTGAATAATTAATCATACATTCAACTTTAATTCCTGATCATTTACATACCTCTCAACAGCTAACAAATGGCTGTTTATGGTTACGGACGTCGAAATGGATCTCTTCCAAACCGACATTGCAAAACTATATACTACAGGGGTGTAGCAACAGGGGGGGGGGGGTCAATGGTTATTAAAAGCCTGGTTGCCCCCCCCCCCCCCCACACACCACTTTTAGTGATGTACGGAAAATGTAATATTAGAATTAGTACTGAAAGTTATTGACAATTGACACTGAAAAAAGTTTATCTAAACACCCCCCCCCCCACACACACACACACTTACACACGAATTGGGATATTTTCGACTTTGGGCAACTTTTTTTCTCTTTTCAGGTAAGTAATTTTTTTTCCCTCCCCCTTTCAAATACGATGCTACGCGCTTAATACAGGTCTGTTTTGGACCCTTAAAAGATAAACAAAGTATCAAATAAAAAAGTTGAATATATGAATTATAGGATACCATTTCTAAAGCAACAGAAAGATTAAACTGCACGAAATTAATACTTAATGTAGCAACAAAAAATCTGTTTGTCATTAGGTGTACAAATTGTTCAATATAATATCTATGATGAATCAAGGAAGAATTGTTACCTGTTTGTCATCAAGTGTACAAATTGTTCATTATGTTTATAATGAATCTAGTTTCCTCCGGCTAAAACAGAACGTATTATTTAATGAAAAGCATGTCTTGTACAGTAAAGTTCCCATCCCTTCTCAAGAAAAGTGAGACAATTTCTCTATTTTCTGGTTCGTCCTGATAAGTTCAGACTTGTTTTACGTCTATGACTTGCTTTTTATAATCCCAAGGAGCTAGTAAACAAATTACCACAGGTGTTTGTGAGCTTAAAAGACCCTAATGGTTCCTGATCTTCATTAGCTTAATCTAATGATTCATTATATATAATAATAAAGATAAACCTCACAAAATCAAATAATTTAGCAGTATAAACATGGATTATTTAATTTATCATGTTTTTTATATTATAAACATGATCAATGTTTCAAGGTAAATTAATCTAAAGCTAACATAAATGACTTATACCTATATCCAGAACTACTAGGAATTACACCCTCTTGCTTTATCATGGAAGAAGTACTTCCTTTAGCTTTACATGCTGCATTCTCTGGGTCGAGTGTAAACAAGCGAGGGGAGAGAAGGATCAATGTCCAAAGCTTTTTTTTTCTTTTTAGGATGAAATATCTTCAATGAATATAATCTCTGTTGCCTCTTGATGTTGATCTTTGGTTACTCTATCTTGTTCCAGTCTTCTTCATTGAGATCAACGTATCTGTCTATATCTACCTTCTCGTCGATTTCTTTGTCCAAATATTTGATGTGTAACTGGCAGACCCCGGATGAAATTATTTTTTTCTTTATTTCTTTAGTAATTAATATCTTCCAACTGGTTCCAGTGCATCATAATTCCATATGTTACACCTCTTAAAAATTCAGTGGGGTTATTTCGTCTCATTTGGACAGTTTTAGTTTCTTCTTTGGTGCAAGAGTTTGTTCCATAGTACAATGGATTTCATTATATTTTAGCTTTTATTGTTTTATTGCATTACCCATCCTTAAGTTGCAGACTAAGGTTATTTCTCCTGCCACAATGGCCTTTCAGAAATACTTAAGTGTTTTCCCGGGGCTGAAAATCGTGAATGAATAGGTCTAGGCTCTTTTTTTGTTAAAGTAACTTAACCTTTAAAATTAAAAATGTCGAATTTCAGTTTAGTAATAGATAATCATTTTAATAAAACAAAAAACCTCGATGCTTCCCTCTTTTCGTCCTCAGAGGAAGGGACCTATACCTTGTCATGTACAGTCACAGTCTTATTTAAGATATTCTTTATCGAAGGAATCTCTCTTTCTCTCTCTCTCCCCTTGGGTATTAATTCTTGAAGTATCATCCTTGCGCTTGATTCCTTTCGGAAGGGGATAAATGTCATGCGCACAATCAAGATCACCTTTTTTTCTTAATGAGATGAAGGACCACACCAGGCAGCAAATTCCCAAATATTGCATCTCTTTAAAGGTATACTCAACAGCCTATATGCGGGCGCTTATAACCCGATTGCTGAGATAAACACTTCCAATGTTTTGTAGTCTGGGCTTTATATCTGCGCCTTTTAATTCTTTTGCAAGCTTTGACAGTTCTCGTTCATCTTTGGTTAATTGTTAATCAGTCTTAGTCTTTGACAGCTCTGAGATAAACACTTCCAAAGTTTTTCTTCTGGAATTATATGAATGAAGTTTTGCAGGAAACTCCATTCCATTGTCAATGATTTTTTCTGCTCACTCAAAGAAACCACACATCCCCTCATTTGATATATTGCTCTCCTCAGGCTTGTGGTGATGCTGGTCAATTTTACAAGTTGTTTTCCATATTATTTAAAAAAAAAATTCAAAAAAATATGTCTTTATTACATGAAAACTGTTACTCTGAAGATATTACCTTTTAATTCTTTATATGATTACATAGGTAATAAATAAACTATAACATTTTTTGCCTGCCCCTTTTTTCAAATATACTTCACACTAATCAAACCCTTTTTGGTTTAAAATATATATTCTTCACCAAAAGACAGTTTATATGTAGAGGCAAATGAACTACCCCTCGACTTACGTAGAATTAAACTTACCCTACAATATATTCTGAAATAAAAAGCAAATGTTAATAATCCTGATTATGAATGTGTTTTTCATCAGAATATTTCACGATTTTGGTCAAATTCTATTTTTATGTTTTTATTATTTAAAATGCTTTAAAAATGCATTTCTTATAATCAAACAAAAATTGAGAGTCATTTTTAGAGTTCTAAGCAAGATACAGGACTCACAATTCTTTGTCATGTAAACAAGGCTCGTGCCGTTTTTGTTTTCATAGGTTCAATCAGAGACGTATAATAGAGGGATCGCTGACTCATTTTCGCGCCAAATTATCTTCATGTTTTCGCAGCGCCCTCACCGGGAGGCAAAGAAAGACTTCCGGTCGTATCAGCTGCAGTGTTTTCATCGAAGATTTTTGGGTAAATATTGCTAATGTATTCTATATTTTACTATTTATAGCCTGCACGTCAATTATAATTTACATAAGGTGGATATCTATAATGTATTTTTGCAGCTATAAAGAGAAATTAAAAAGATAACATGTATAACATGAGACTATGCATCATGTTGTTTACGTCTTGTCGTTGTCGGTACAACATTATTAATTCTGAATAAAAATGCTCCTTTTATCTTCAAAAACATTGTAGACTCAGGCCCTTAGGAACCGATGAGCAAAGACGAAAAATTATAGCAAGTATACAGGCACGTTTCGTTTTAAAAGGGGGGAGGGTATGTAAATCATAATGTAGGACAAGATCTCTGGGAAAAAAAAAACTTGAAGACAAGCAAATAAAAAGTGAAGAAAATTGTCAGAACAATCTGTAGAATACTACTAGTATATTTGGGGTACTACTAAACAGAGTACGATAGAGTACCTTAGAGTACCCTAGAAAAATTATGTTATTTAAAGCAATCAAATTGTTTATTTATGTATGTTCAACTTGATTAAACATTATTAAAAAATTATTTTCCAATATTTGTTTCAAATCTTTGTTTTTTAGCGATATTTTGACAAGAAACAACATCTAAAATTAAACGCATTAAAGATTACGGTATACCTATAGCTATTACCCAAATTTCGGTTACTATTTTGTTTCAGACTTTCTCACTAAAGACTTACATCTAAATTTTATCAAATATTAAATTAATTGCATGTGTAAATATTTTTCACATTCACAATGAGACAATTTAACGTTTCAGTTAAATTAGATCGGGATCAAACGATCAACCGTAACCTGAAATCAAAAATTGAAATAACTCCTAAAATACAGAAAACTTACAATTTTTTTTAAAAATATATTTTCAATATGTTAAACTAAAGTAGAAAAACATATAAAACGTAGTTTAATTGCATTAAATGATAAAATATTACTAGCGTACTCTAAAGTACTCTATCGTACTCTGTTTAGAAGGACCGGTATTTTTGTGTAGGAGGGGCCGGTTGGGGGGGGAGCAACTTTTAGTGTACATTTTCAACAGTAAATGGGTAGATTGTATATGTTGTGGACCCCCCCCCTCCTATCAATATAATACTTGTATGTGCTATTCGAACATAAGAAACTGCCTTTGCTTTAATGTTTCCCATAAGTAAATATTATTTAAAAATCATATATTTTTCTTTTCCATTTTTTTATTTGATCAACTGAGATTTGTCCCAAAAACTGAAATTCTTTCCCACAAAAGGGACCTGAGAGTTTCTCAACAATTTAAAGACTTGATCATGGTATTGAGATGTATTATTTACTTTTTTGTATATCCAAGAATGTATAATAAGGATGTTAAATTTTTACATCATGTAAAGATGAACACTTGTTCATGTAATCTCCAGGTATGTCAGAAATCACTCTTCTCAGCAACAGACACAGATTGTAAGCAGAGAAAATGAAGAATGCATAAATTTTTATGAGTGAATTTATCCTGACCACCATAAATCTATTAAGTAAGTGGCAATTATTACTTATTTATATCACAATAATTTTTTTAGAATGTATCATTTTGCTTCACATGACTGTAAATGTGTTATTTATCGGTACATCAAAATTTGCATCAGGATCAATATCAAATACATGTACAATTGTACATGTATTCCCTTGATTTATAGAATGATAATCTTATATGTTCTTTGCGAGGGAATGCTCCGCCTTGCGGTGTCCTGACCTTGTTTCATGGGAATTGTTGATCTTTTTTTACTGCTTTTGTAGTTTTTTTTTAATAGACTAAATAATGAACAATTATTATCCCACGTTTTACAGGTATATTTCATGGGGCTATTAAATTCTTTTCTTCATTGATATTGTCTTTTTCATATTTTCAGAGTAACAGTGCCTCTCTTGATTGATTCTACAAGATTCTGAAGTTGTTTTTCCCAAAAGACCTTGACCTGCTTCATAAGGGCGTTTTAAGTGAGGATGAATAAGACAACAAATAGTTGTTCAGTAAGCTGTAAAGCCTGAAATTGTGTTGCAGCATAAAATATAGCCACACTCAAAACGGCACTGAAACAAACATTGACATGTTGTTTGTTTTTTCAACAATACTGCAAATGACTAAGAAATAATATCAGAAACTTTGATGTTTTTTCTGAGCCATCTCTCTCCATGGTATTTGTTAAAACAAGAATTAAGACCTACAAGAATTTAATTAATGAATATTCTTTCCAAACGTTTTCCCACTCCTTGGACTGTAAATTCTGAGTAAAGAAATGTGTGATGAACATTTCAAATTTCTATTGATGCATACATGTATAAACTAAAATATACTACATATACATGTACAAGGCCTAAATGTATGACAATAAATCTAAGTTAAACTTAGCCAATGCATATTTTTGTATTTTTTGAACACCCAGTTTTTAGGCTCAAGTGAGCTTTTCTAATGACATTTTGTCTGTTTTGTACTTCTCAAGTACCTCTGGGTCAATTTAAACAAACTGGTACAAAGCATCCCTGGTTGAAGGGGAGTTTGATTTGTTAAAATGAAGGGCCAAGTTCCCTACAAAGGGAGATATTCAAGAAGAGACAAAAATAGGGTGGGGTCTTGAAAAAAAAATCATGAACCACTGGGCCAGAAAGTAAATCTGTGGAACTCCGAAGCATCTTGGGATTAGTGTAGATTCTAAATTGTTCAAATCATGACCCCCTGCGTTAGACTGGGCCACACTAAGGAATCAAAGTTTTACATAGAAATATATAGGGAAAAAAAAAACTTTAAAAATCTTCTCAAGTTGAAGAACCACTGGATCAGAAAACTTGAAACCTATGTGGAAGCATCCTAAGGTAGTGCAAATTCTATATTATTTAATCATGACCCCTGGAGGTAGGGCAGGGTCACAATAAGGAAGCCAAGTTATACATAGAATGTAATATAAAAGGAAAAATTCTTTTTCTTAAGAACCACAGCCAGAAAAACTTGTGTGAAAGCATCTGGGGTAGTGTAGATTCTAAAGTGTTCAATTTATGACCCCAGGGGTAGAATGGGGCCATGATTTAGAATCCAAGTTTTACATGGAAATATATAGGAAAAAACGTTAAAATTTCGCAGGAACCAATGGGTCCACAGGTGCTTGATGACAGGAACAACACACCCCCCCCCTTTCGATATAGACCCCTGGGCTTTTTTCTTGTAAATAATCTTCCATTGACATATTTGTGATAAGATCTATACAATGTTAACAAATCGAAAAATTACCTAAAACAAATGTTCTATAAAATCTGCCGTACATTCTATATATATATCTATAACGTTATATAATAATCAACTATAGAGAGTGGTTAGAAATTTTTTTTATAAAATGTTGGTTTAAGCACATTTTCTGAATTGATATAATAGATTATATCATAAGTGTGTCATCTATATTAAATTTATGTGAAAAAATTCTGATAGGCCCGGAGGTCTATATTAGGGGAGGGGGGTGGTCCTGTCCTCAAGCACCTGTGGCTGGGTCAGGAAAGCTGAAACTTATGTGAAAGCATCATTGGGTAGTGTATATTTTAAATTTTTCAAATATGTAAAAATTAGCACTAGTCTAGTACTTAAACATTATATTAAAAACCAGTAAATCATACAATGTATGAGTTGCTGGACTTGATTCATGTTACAACATTAGTCTGGTTTCAGGATGGTGTATTTTTTAACTTTATTTTGTTTTGTTTTTAATGCCAAAAAAATGTAGATATGTAGTTAAAAAAATCAAAAACATAATGATATAGATTTATTTTTCTATACAACAATATAATACACTAAAAAACATTAATTTCAGCCTTTTTAAAAAAATAATTATTTAATGAAAGTCTAAAAACAAACAACATACTGTCATACACCAACCTGAAACCCAACACAGCCGTAACACCTATGTAGGTATTAAAACCAAGTAATTAATACATGCAACTGCAAAATCAACATTGCAAACAAATGAGCTCGTCATATTTGGTCTCATTCTACACTATAAAATACATTTTACAGTGTATTTTTAGTGTTATATTTTTTAAAAGACAGACTGAACGAATGCAACTCGAGACATGGGTTAGATGGATTTCATCTATTTACTGTATTTAAATTTGTTTTCAATTCTTTGTAGTCATACACATGATACAAACGAAAGTATCTAATCCTCGTACGATTAATGCCACAAGCAAATTTTGCACAAAATTGAAGTTTTAGCGATGTTTTCTACCCATTCTTATGATGAAACGCCATACTGTTTATAGTTTCTATGCCTCCCAGTGAGGGCGCTGCGAAAATCGGAAGATGATTTTCCATTCGAAACTCGAATTTTTGAAACGTCTTGAAAAATCTAGAGTGCTCCGAAAGAGTCAGCGGTCCCTCTATTATACGTCTCTGGTTCAATATACTAAAAAAAAACATTTTTTTTCAGCTTTTTTGTCTATCTTTTATTAGGTCACCTGTGTAAACTCGGATGACCTAATGTTATCTCTTTTCATCTGTCGTCGTGCGTCGTCCGTTAACATTTGAAAATTTTCAGCTTCTGCTCTGCAATCAATGAACCGATTTCAACCAAATTTGGCACAAAGTATATATGAGTTAAGGGGAACAAAAATTGTAAATTTCATGATCCCTGCCACCCTTGGGCCTGAGGGGTGGGGCCAAACCCACTAAAATAATGCCTTTGTTTATATTTTTAGAGGCTGCCCTCTGTTGCTAAATAAAAGAAATGAATCAATAAATGACTCCGGTTTCTCAAGCTATACATTATGAAGGTTTGTGATGTCCAGTATTAAACTCGAGACAAGTTTGGCTTTCCAGAAAGCATTAAATGTCATCTCTTTGGCTCCATCTGTGTCAAAGAATAAACAGTGGAATGTTACATTTTTCTATTAAAGACAGAATATTTTTATTATTATTTTTAGGGGAATGGTAATTATAGATATTGAACAGGAAAAGGGGTAGCTCTCAAACTCCAAAATCGTATGTTGTAGATGGGAAGGAAAGGTTTAAATTAAAGTTTTTAATTTTTTTTCTGAAAAACCATTTATTATCCCCTCGCGCAACTAGTTGCGGAGGGGATATAGCATCGCGAATGTGCGTATGTATGTGTGTTAGTGTGTTAGTGTGTTCGTTACCTTGTGGGCAAGATTGACAGAGAACCTTTGCATTTACCTTTCTCAGCGTTTACATACTTGTGTGGCAGCATAAAAGGAAGAAGCCTATTAATTTTCAAGTCCATTGATAAAATATTTCTTCAGATATCGCGTTTTTACTGCCTCGAAACCCTGACATTTTATGTACGAGTTGACAATAATCATTTGTGGGCAAGATTGACAGAGAACCTCTGCATTAACCTTTCTCAGAGTTTACATACTTGTGTGGCAGTATTAAAAGAAGAAGCCTATTAATTTTCAAGTTCAGTGATGAAATATTTCTTCAGATATCGCATTTTCACTGTCTCGAAACCCTGACATATTATATGTACGAGTTGACAAAAATCATTTCCGATTGGGAACCAGTTTAAAAGCCGTGATGAGTCTATGGGAACCAGAGTAAAAGAATTTGATGAACATCACGGTTTCATTACCCAATTCCAACAGGTGTCTGGGAATTTGGGGTGCACATTTAATTTAAAGTGTGTGTGTGGGGGGGGGGGGGGCTAAATCAACAAAAAAGGTAAACAATTTTCAATGCATAAAAATTGTCCATATTTGCACAAAAGTGGGAGGCTAAGCCTTGTTATTTTTCATTACGAAAAAAATGCATATTGCCTGGAGCTGTGAAATATACTAATTAGGTAGGTAAATAATTAAAATTACTGAAACTTGTCCATATAGCATACGTGATATGTTTCTACTAGGTTTAAGGGAAACTGCCCAATTACGTATGCATATTATGCCCCAACCCCAACCCCCCTCAAACTTGAATGTTATGCATTTGATTTTTGTTAAAAATAGACACCCCCACCCCTTATAATTTTGTTAAAGAAATAAATAGAGCTGAAAAACAATATAACACACTATATTAAACTTGACTACCAAAATTAAGGTATCAATGTTATGCCCCCCCTTTGCATTTTGTTAAAAAAAATCATAAGAGAGAAATTAAAGAAGATATGTTGTACTATCAATCTTAAACATGTTTCACGTTACTCCAGAGAATTTATCTCTTACGAGATATTGCCATTACCAGTGATGTTCCTGCCGCGAGGGGATGCTCCGCTTAGCGGTGCCCTTGTTTGGAGAAGACATGACTATACTAAAAGAAAAAGTATAGATAAGGGAGATGACTGGCAGTGAACATGCATTTACAACAGTGAAAGGTTAAAGGGCCGGGCTGGGACTCAGATTTGAAGAAAATATATTTTTTCTGAAATTTTCTAAATAATATCACGATTCATGCTTAAGCATTTCACACTGAACTATATATAAATCGTGTTCAGAAGACTCTTTTATATGGAAAATCCTTAAACTACTAATTTTGGGACACGTTTGATTGAAACGTATTCTCATACTTTAGTATGTAAAAAGATTATAATCTTCATATAGGCATGTATCTAACTTTGGAATAATTACATTTTTAAAAGAAAATTTGGATGTCAAATTAAAATACGTTAAACATAAAGGAAAGAATGAACTGGCCATTCATTTCATTACTTTGTACTAGTCAGATAGAATCAATGGGAAATTTTCTGAGAATGTTTTTTTTTTTTAAATCACATAATATTATTATAACTAAAAGAATTTTAGATGCATTTGTATTTGTTAATTTATTTAAAAAGTTTAACACACTCAAGATAGTAACAACAGCTGACCAAGTTCCACTTAGCGCAACACGATAGTAAAATTTAAAAGGTATCAGCTAAAATAAAGCATTCAGGAAATATCTGGAGAAAATCCCAATTTGCCAACCCTGAATTTACGACTGTTTTAGGAATATATTTTAATTCTGGCTTCATTTCAATAAAATAGAAAAGATTTTTTTATTACTTTTTTTGCTATTAATACAATTGAAAATTGTATGAAAAAATGATTCTTTTATTTCTTATACCGGGGTATATGATTAAAAAGAAAACTGTAAACATTCAAGAAAATACTCGATCATAATCTTTGTGAGTTTTCTTCCAATGCTCGTAGTTTTTCAAATATATTCTTGTCTCTTCTTATCCCCATACATGTATTTTTTTTGTGGAAAAATGGCAATAAATTATAGAATGGCAACCATAAAAAAAGTTTTCGACATCAATTCATAGCAGTTTATAGTACTAAATGTAAATGTATTTACTTTGATGTTGTTTTTTTGTTAATTCTTGGATCCACGCCTCAGAAGATCATTTGTGATTCAACGCGCTGACCTAGTTAGAATATTCCATCTGGTGCAGACCATAGATCATTTACGCAGTAGCCTACATGTAAACATGTAGATGATTAAATAAGTACATATATTTTGAACACCATGCAAACAACCAGCAGGCGATATTGTGTGTCCGGCCCTCTGTGATTCCTGTGCAGCCCTTTTTCTTTTTCAATGTTTGGATCGCTCATTGTTTACCGCTCTATATTTAGAAAATCGCATCATCATCAAAGTGACCACTCGGTGCTCCTCGGATAGTTCTCACCCCGCACGAGCGTAATCATCCGAGGCTTACCGATTTTTAATGGCTGCTTACACTGGGACCTCACATCCGGAAATCAAACTTAATGTGTCATCCCTCGTGAGAGATGACAAATACGAGTATTATAAGGACAAGTTAGTTTTGACATATAAATAAGCATCGAGTTAAAGTAAACGCAAACGAATTCGTGTATGCCTCGCGCCGATAGGTAAACGACGTTATAAGGAAATAGGTTTTAAAGCTGAACAGGGTCCGCCAGTATTGTTCACATTTCTGCTATATCTGTAGAACCCTTTGAAAGGGAAGGGACCTGCACACTCTAAAGTTTGAGTAAATCCACAAAATTTGATGTCCACGAATATTGATGAAACCACAGTAGCACAAATGCTTGATTAATACCAAGGAGCCGATCTGAATTGGTTAATTAAGTAGAGTCCCCCCCCCTATGGTATCCTAAACCGAAGGACCTTGAAATTCACAATTCTGGAAGAAGGTCCCTCGTTCATTATAGATATGTAGGTAGTTCATCTGCGTAATACCAATGAACAAAGAACATTTTCTTTGATTTGATGTACATAGTTTATTTAATACCCATGAGCAGAGAAGCAGACTCTCAAAGAATTAATGTTTTTTCACTGTATAATCAATAGAGCCCCACCCTAACACTGAACCAACTGACCCTGGGGCTTCAAATTTCACAATTTTGGAAAAGGCATTCATTTTCAGCACAATTATGTACTTAGTTTATTTCATACCCATAAGCAGAAAACATTTTCTAAGAATTACATGTTGTTCATAATTAAAAATATGTAATCTATTGAGCCTCATTCCTAACAACAGAACCCATGACCCTGGAGCATTAAGGTTATCCGATCCTCGGGTTCTACAAATCAGGCATTGATTAACTGAAAGTGTACACAGAGATATCTCTAAATTCTCAAAGTAAAAGATATTCACCCACGGTGTTTCTTTTACCTTCATCTTTAAATTTAATCATATTATAAAAGGAAAATTAGGGAATCTCAAATAATTTTTTCCGGAAATGCGATTGTAGATCTACCAACTGCATATTTTCTAATTGATAATTGATCAAAAAATACTTTTTATGAACAAAAATCACAGGTATCCAGGTTTTTTAAGAAAATTGCATGATTTTTATACTTATTCGGTATTTTTCTTTCCCTACCTACTTCCATCGCTTCATAATGCATAGTGTATGAGGTGTTTCCTTTCAAAGTAAACACCGTAAATCACTTCTAATTTCAAATCATGCTTAGAAACATTGGTAACTAAGGCTAAATTAAACGAAGTTAAAGAACTTTGATTTTTTTCTTAATACGCAAGTTTTAATTAGTGTTATGAGGTCAAATGTCAGCTCTTTTAATAATGTTTGTTAAATCTTTAAAGAACATTGAATCATACTTAGAGGCATAACATGAAAATTGTTGCATGAAAAAAATTCCATTTCAAGCTTTATTTTATGACTTTTTAAATTAAATTAAAAAAAATATATCCTTCCTGGCTGAGGATTAGATATCCTTAAAATTCACAATTTTGGAAGATACATTCTTGCTTTTCACAACCATGTATTTCGTTTATTTAATACCCTGAAGCAGAGAAGAATTTTAAAGAAATAATGCGTTTTCGCTAAAAAATATAATTAACCCCACACTAGCACTAGAACCCCTGACCTTGGGGCATAAATTTCATAATTTTGGTAGAGGACTCAATGGCTAATACAATGATGCCTACAGTTTTACTGTTTAATGGCCATAAGTAAAGAAGAAAATTGCATTTATTTAGTGGTTTTGGCCCAATCCTCAAGTCTTTGGGGGGATGCAAAATTATTTTTTTTGTTCCCTTCACAAATAGATGCGGTATACCAAATTTGGTTAAAATTGGTTCAGATTCAGAGAAGAAGCTGACATGGTTCAACTGTTTACACAGGTCAAACGACGACGGACGAAAACAGATGGCAATATGTCACCTGAGTTACTTGGGTAAACTAAAATCTCTAGAAATTCTCGAGAGGGACGTTAAACAATATACAATCAATCAATCTAACGGGTTTTCAAAGCTAACAACAATCTTTGGAACCTGTGAATGTTCATTTGATATTTCAAGTGTTTCAACCGTACCCGATTCTTTGTCCTGTTCTTGATCAGTTGGGGTCTGCGGAGATTCCACGTTTGGGGTCAAGATGCCCTCAGCCTTGTTCACAGTCCCTGACAGTGTTTTCCCTCAGCTAGGCTGGAAGTTCGTCTCTTGTCGTCTTTCAACTTCGGTCATATGTCCCCTTTCTCAGCAATCCCTTTCTTTTTTAACTTTCGGCATTTTTTTTTTATTACTTTGACTGTTTTCTTTGTACTTTGAAGATTTTGTTTCTTATCTGCTTAGCGTCCGTTCCTGCAGTTGCTGAATTAATGTAAGAAGAAACACCTGTACATTATTATTAGAATTGATTTTAAGTAGATTTTTCGGAAAGAAACGTTAATTCCAGAAAAAAGCATATAATTTGGATTCGTACTAAAATAAACGTCTTTATTGTTAAACCAATAAATCTTAATGTCTGCCTCAGCAATGACCTGTAACTTTTCCATTCGATCGAAATCAGTTTTTACCCTGTCACTCAAAGCATGTGGTATTGTTCGAGGGGTGTGGACAGCAGATATAGCTTCAGGATCTACTGTTAACCAAGTATTATACGCGTGCGATAAATATCCGCGAGTATCCTCTGCTCGCGGATATTTATCGTCGCGAACAAGTTGTTCATTATATTCCTATATTTTGTTTTATTTAGATCTAGTTGCCCTTTTCTTAATACCTATCCCGACGGTTCAATATTTAATCACTGAAGAACTCTACTGTTATTGTACAAGAAGCAGTTGAAATTTAATTTCAAACATTCCAAAAAAAAATAAAAACGAATGGAAAATCTAAAAATGATTAAAATGTCAATAATCATTTCAGCTTGTGTTATTATTGTTCATTTATTGTTCAAGACGAGTCGAGATCCGAGGTAGCCTCGGCTGGTTAATTACGGCTAATTATGACCCAGACCCGCTTCGTCCCAACCATTTATAATAATTGCCCCTTGGCTATGTAGATATTGGAAAGCGTCGATTACCCAATTAGTATGGGACACTTTAACAATTGAGAGTTTTTAATCAATTTTAATCTCCTAGATTTTTTCCCGATTTTCGTCTGAGCGTTGTGAAAATGTGTGTATGGAGTATACTCATGGTAAACATTTTACCCACTTTAGGGGCGGATATGAGATATTAAATGGACGCAATGCACAGAATGTTTTGAAAAATGCGTAAGCAGACCTCACGCTACCATTTTACCTAGTTTATGGACGGATATAAAATTTTAATTTGATTCAAAAATACTCTTGGAAAAAAAAAATGAGACCACTCGTTTGCGGATATTAATCGTCGCGGATTAGTTCTCTAGTGGACAGTCGCGAATAAAAAATGACGCGTATAATAATTGGTTTACAGTATATGGATGCTTCATTTCCTTGGAATAACCCTAACCTTTCAAAGATATCCTTAAACTGTGTCAAAACAGTCTCCCTGTCTAGTACACTGTCTGCAATTGCGTCTGTTAAAGTCGACTTAACTGACAATGAATTAACAAACCTAACAAGTCCCATATTCATACATGATGGAAGTCCGAGGATAGGTGGGGCATATCTACTGTCAAGGTCAACAACATGAAACTGTGTGTGAAATACCGGTATCTTGTCCCTAACCTTAACAGCTACTTTACAAGAACCTAGTGTTCTAACTGGTGACCAGGCATAACCAGACAAATCAGACGACGGACTCAACTGATCAGCAACACCTAGCTGTTTATAGATATATACTGGTATAACGTTAATTTGTGAGCCAGTGTAAAGCTCACATTATTTAGACCTATTGTGACATGTGTAAATATTGCTTTTGTTCATATCGCCCATCAGATTTGTTAAGAGCATGAACTACACTGATACGATCAACAAACAAATCAGTAAAATTATCATTAGAGCTGTGACTGTATATGGGATATTCTGCTCCAGTTGCATAAGGATATGGAAATAACGAACAGTATTCAATCTCAACGTGCATATGGTTCGAAGGAACTTTCTTGCTACGGCAAATTTTGGCGAAATGGTTACGTTTATGGCAAAGCTTGCAGGTTTTCCTGTGCACAGGACACTTCTTTTTCGTATGTTTGTTACATGTAGGACATACGGGTTTACTGGATGCATGGCTTGTGGTTGCATCACTATACCGTCTCGGTCCAGGTTGAGTATATATTCGAACAGCTAGTGTATAAACTAAATAGAATTTATTTCGTACTCTCTAAAATAAAACTCTTACTATGGGGGACTTCATTAGTACAGGAAAATCATCATCTCGTGATTCAATTTCCTAAAAAACACTGGCAACTTCTTGCAGTTGTTGTACAACGTTGCCAATATTGAGTCCACAAACATTCATTACGCTGCTCTAAATTTGTTTTATAAGCTCACAGCACTGAAGCCAGTCTTTGGTGTTTGATGGGGCATCTGTTAATTGGCTTTCTCTTCTTTCTGGAACTTTGCTATTGCGGAATCCTTCACCTGTCAGAATGTGACTTTCTGGAATTGTTTCTTGTAAACAAGATGGTTTTTTAAACTCAGAATTTTGAATGGACTCCAAAATTTCAAAGTCAAAGTTAAAGTACGGGACATCACGATACTCAAATGATAAAAAGTCCAAGTCCCTGCTTGGATATTGCTGAAATACTGCAAGCATGTGTTTGCATGGCAGATGATAATTCTGTCAGTCATAATATGTGCAAGATGGACAAGGTATTTCCAGATCAATATCATACACATTTCCTGAATCCACACTCTTCACCTGAAAGTTTCCAGCTGACCTCTCCCTGATTTTTTTCCTCTGGAATCTTCAGCACTTGAGGAGGCATTCTTTTCACACAATGTTCCACCAACATTCTTGGTCTTTTTTTCAAAAAACTAGGAATGCTGGTGATGTATGATTTACACATATCTAAGCTTCTTGCATTGTACTGAATATACCTACAATAACAAATAATTTAATAATGTAATGTACAAGTATATTTTGATGAAAAAAATTCTTACGGATACATGTCAGTATATGATACAAGAAGGATATGGAGATAACAAACAGTATACAAACCGTGTATAACTTTCAGGGAAGACTTGAGAAAAAAGGACATTGACAAGGTTTGACAATGACTTGTCACTAGTATGAGACAGGTATTCTTGTTTCAGTCTCAGGTGTTGTCCTTCAAAACCATATGTTGTTGACACCCTGACATTGAACAAACTTTTCCTAAACAAGATGACCCATCTCTTTAAAACACAATTATAATTGTCAGCAGTTACTTATTTATATATTACTTTATATTCTGGAAAAATACAAATTCTTTTGGAGTGAATTCTTGCAGGACAATCCTGCTTCTTGGTGTTTTGCAGCAACGTCCTGCCTTTTTGTGTGTAGGAATGATCTTTTTTTCCTTCCAAAGTCTAGAAATCAAAAAATTCCCCAAGTTATACAGTTTCATATAAACCTTTTTCTTATGAAGACATTAATATAAATTAATAGCTTATAATCATGATAGTACACTTTGAAAATACACAGAAATTAAACTGGCTATATCTTTGTATGCCTGTGTACCAAAATGTCTTCTCTGAATCCCCTATTCCGACGAAATATAGTAAAAGTTGTTACTGTCTCAACTTCAAAATCCGTTATTCTTTTATCAGCGTCATCAAAAGATGTGACAACAACGTGATGCGAAGCTTCAGCCATTTCGCTACTGTAATTTGATACTGCAAGTGTGCATGATGCACATGCAGATGATAAATAATTATTTTCGCAACCAAGGGTCACATAAATCAATTAAACATTCACATATCAACATATCATATATGACAATTCATATCCTGTTCAAACATGCTTTCAAAATGTTGACTGAATATTCATAGTTGACTGAAACCCTCCAAAGTAAAGCTATAATTATTTGTTGCCCGAACCCGATGTAATAATTTAGAGGTGTTCCGAAAAGCGACCTCCCTGTAAGTGATCTGAACTAGCATCCACCATGAAAGCTAGATCCAAGAATTTAGCATGGTTTCATGTAAAATCATCGATAAGAGTGCCATTCAAAACGTTTCACCCGTTCAAAGGACAAATAAAATGCTGACGAATTTGTTGCACAACCAGAAGTCTCTTTCGAGACTGAAGCTCTACTGGTTTGAACTTATACGCGTAGCAAAGGAAGAGAAAAGTCCTTAACCAGCTGGGATTTGAAACTTTACAACAGCAATAAATAGAATAATGATCGTTGATAAAATCTCTTTATGTTCTTAGTGTAGTCTACTTGTGTGCCAAGATATATTGAAATCAGACCAAATCTGTAGGAATAGTAGCATTTTGAAAGAATTTCACAGAAATTTCAATTTTCAGTAACCACGGCAAAACCGTTCATCGAAAATAAAAACCGATACACAGAATAATGTATCTTAGTGTATTCTACTTGTGTGCCAAGTTATATTGAAATCAGACCAAAACTGCAGGAGGAGTAGCATTTTGAAATAATTTCAAAGAAATTTTTATTTTTAGTAACCACGGCAACACCGTTCATCGAAAATAAAAACCGATATATAGATTTATGTTTCTTAGTGTATTCTACTTGTGTGCCAAGTTATACTGAAATCAGACAAAAACTGTAGGAGGAGTAGCATTTTGAAAGAATTTCACAGAAATTTCTATTTTTAGTAACCACGGCAACACGGTTCATCGAAAATAAAAACCGATACACAGAATTATGAATGTTAGTGTATTCTACTTGTGTGCCAAGTTATATTGAAATTAGACCAAATCTATAGGAATAGTAGCATTTTGAAAGAATTTCACAGAAATTTCTATTTTTAGTAACCACGGCAATACCGTTCATCAATATCAAATACCGATACACAGAATTTTGTCTCTTAGTGTAGTCTACTTGTGTGCCAAGTTATATTGAAATTAGACCAAAACTGTAGGAAGAGTAGCATTTTGAAAAATTGTTTACAGACAGACGGACGGACGCCGGACGCATTACTATCGCATAAGCTCTGCTGGTCTCTGACCAGTAGAGCTAATGACACGCTGGTGAGATAATTATGTATTCGTTTCAAAAGTAACTGTAAATTATTTTCCTCCCCCAGGGTTGTAACTGCCCGTGGTAGCTATTGCATATTGCCAGGGACATTGTTTAGATCTCTGTTATAGCTAACAGTCTAAGGATCATTATTCAGAAAATGGTTGCTTATGCATTAGATGTAATGAATAAAAGGTCACGGTCCACTAGTCCGAAGGTTCACTAGTCCGAAGGCCCACTAGTCCGAAGGTTCATTAGTCCGAAGGTCCACTAGTCCGAAGAATCACTAGTTTTCACCTTAATACCGATATATTATCCGTACATTAAAGTGTTCCCACTGTAAGTCTCTTTGCAGGCCCATAGTATTCGGGGTAGGGAGAGACTGCCCCCCCCCCCATTTTCTCTCAAGATTACCTTTACTATAGGAAAAGGAAGCCCCCCCCCCATTTCACGACAGTGTAGTGTTATTGAAGATAACAGCTACACAATGGATAATAATGGATATTAGTTCAGATACAAGTTTTTTTTAGATCAATTCTGGACTCTTTTAGTGGACTTTCAAATTCATTTGTCACAAGTTATAATGAATCGTTGACAGAAGATGTGCATATACCGGACTATTTGAAAGTGAAGTTAAATAATGAGAGTGTCACCATTACTTTTGAGGATGAGGGCTATTCTAAAATATCAAGACTCTTGCAGAAGAACCTGATTTTCTACAATCGGTGTAATAGAAATGGATGGAGTTTTAAGACCCCATGTAAAACTGTAACTGTTACACTCTACAAATCTACAAACTCCCTACATATCCAAGGAGATGCTGCTTTCACCTGGTACAAAAAATTCCTGCAAGAACTCGTAAATGATGTGGAACCTACCATCGCTGAAATATCTATCCAGCCACAGTCCCAGTCAGCTTCAACACCAAAAGCTATCAATAAATGTAGAAACAATGAGCTCAATGAATGCAGCAACTGTGATAGTGCAGCTACGATCAAACAATTAAGCGAGACTCTCAAATTCCTCACCCTTGAGGTAGAAAAACTAAAAGAAAAATTGAGCTCTAGGGAACCCAAATCCTCAGTGTCTGCCAGTACACAAACCTACTAGCTGGCAGTTAAACACAAGGAGACTTCTACAGAGTGGCTTACTTTTTCAGGCGGCATTTCTAGACATGTGCAGTGCAACACCGTTAATTGTCTGACCGAGTCAAGCACTAACACAGAAATATGCGCCCCGGTATTAGAAGAGGAAACACAAAGAACCCTGAAATCAACAAAATGAAGAAGAACCGACGTCAATAAGTGGATCCTCCCTCATAATTGGTAGTTCAATCCTGCAAAGAGTGAGGACCCGTGGTTTGAATAAATCGGTGAAAGTGTCCACAAACAGAGGAGCCAAAGTTTCACATATCAAAGTAAAATTGGCCAAAATGGATGTGTCGCCCTTCCGTAATATTATCATTCAGGCGGGTGGGAATGATGTTTCAAGCAACCGCGACCCGGAAGCAATTGAAAAAGACTTCATGGAAATTATTTGTGATCTACAAAAAAGGCACCCGGGAATACAAGTTTACCTCTCGGAAGTTTTACCACGTAGAGATGTAAATGTGAGTGTAGTAAATGAAATCATTCGATATGTGTGCAAGGAGAGCGGATCTATTCTTATCCCGATGAGCAAATCTTTCCAAAAAAGTCAAGCAAATGAGCTCTACTGGAAAAACGGCATTCATTTGTCCGTCAAAGGCACGGCTGAATTGTTAAAAAACATCGATCAGTATGTTCCTATTCTGAAACAAAAGGAAAGCAGTGTTCACGCCGATTCATTTGCAGCTAGGAAAAGTTTTTGTTTCTGTTGTGGAGAAGAGGGCCATTCTACTCGGAACTGTTGACACGAGAAAAAAGTGTCGTGTTGGCAATGTGGGAAAATGGGGCATAAACAAAAGTTTTGTTCCTTCTAGGAAATCGGCAAAGAAAGAAATGCCGTAGAACAAAATCGTAGAGATGCTAAACTTTATGTCTCGAATACAATTTTGTCCCCTGTAAATAATATTTACTCTGTTTTGAATAGTTTATGTAATGAATGTAATAATATTGATTGCTCATGTGAACACCAATTATATATCCCTAAAATTTTGTATTCAAATGCTCAAAACAAAAATGTTTTAAATGTTAGTGTCCATGACGGTAT
The DNA here is from genome assembly GCF_032062105.1 of Saccostrea cuccullata. NCBI lineage: Eukaryota > Metazoa > Mollusca > Bivalvia > Ostreida > Ostreidae > Saccostrea > Saccostrea cuccullata. Next base: position 102,904 of record NW_026938364.1, read on the forward strand.
ACAGAAAAGTAGCCAAACTAAGATTGTTACACATGTAAGTCCTCCAAATAATTTAAATCAGAAAGATAATGTACCGGAAAACCTATGCACACAGAGTAATAATACTGGATTTGGACTGGTTAAAAGAGGTTTGCGTTTTGGAAATTTAAATGTATGTCATATAATACCCAAAATTGACGAAATCAAATTGTTGCTTCAAGACAAACGTTCTCTCGATATTTTAGGCCTCTGTGAAACATTCTTAAATGATAATTACTGTAACTCAGGTTTAGATATCGATGGATTCACTTTCGAGAGAAAGGATAGACATTTTAAGTCAGGTGGGGGAATTGTTGTTTATATATCAAATGATATTACTTACAAGCGTAAAACTGAATTTGAAGTAAGTAACATTGAAACAATATGGCTAGAAATCAATCTTAAAAATTCTAAACCTATTTTTTATTGCTCTGTATACCGTCCACCATCTGCCCCCTCTTGCTGGGTAGAGGATTTCGCTAGGGAGATAAATATCGCCTCCTGCTGTGACGACAGTGAAATAATTATTACAGGTGACTTTAATATTGACTTACTCAAAGACCCCCCGCTATGCTGGACATCTGTTTTAGAGGAATTTGGACTAAAACAAGTAATTAATGCACCTACTAGAGTTACTAACACCTCCTGTACTTTTATTGACCACTTTTATACCACCATACCAGATAACATATGTGAAGTTAATGTACCACCAATATCTTTATCTGACCATTACCCTATTTGTGCAACCCGAAATCTAATTACATGCAGCGTAGAAACAAGCATATAGAAATTAAATACCGTGATTTCAAGAATTTTAACGAAGCAAATTTTCTGTCTGACCTAACAAATGAAAATTTAGATAGCCTTACAGAATTACAAGATCCTAATGACATTCTTGATAAATTCTATATAATGTTTAATAACGTCCTTGACAAGCATGCTAAAATAAAATGTAAGAGAGTTAAGACTGAGACTAGGCCAAAGTGGCTAACTAAAGAAATAAATGAAGCTAGACATTTTCGAGATTTTTATCACAATAAAGGGGATTATGAAAATTTCCGAATATGGAGAAATAAAGTTGTACTCCTGATTGACAATGCAAAAGCTTCTTATTACAAATCAGCCATTGAAGACAGTTCAAATCCAAGAGAGATGTGGGGATATTTAAATCAATTGGCATCTAATACTAAAACTTTTACTCCTTCCCATATCATTCATAATGACTCAGAAACTAACAGTTCACAAGAAATTGCTAATATTTTTAATCAACACTTTACAGGAATCTCAAATAAACTTTTAAATAATTTACCAAAATGCAAATTCAATCCAGAATGGTAAGACAATTCACAAAATCTAAACTTGGTGATAAAGTTTTTAGCCTTACACCAATCAGTGAAACAGAAGTATTTGATTTGTTGAACGGACTTGATGTCAATAAATCTGCAGGCGTTGACTTCATAGGACCTCGTCTCCTAAAACTAGCAGCAAGTATAATTTATAAATCAGTCACTCATTTAATCAATGCTAGTATCAGTAGTGGTAGTTTTCCATCAAAGTTGAAACAAGCAAAAGTCACCCCTGTATATAAAAAGGGCAACAAAGCAGACCCAAGCAACTACCGTCCCATTTCTATACTTCCAACACTATCCAAACTAATTGAAAAGCACATAGCTAACCAAATGCGAGATTTTACCTCCACTTTTGATCTTATAACAAAATCTCAATCTGGGTTCAGAGAATTTCACTCTTGTCAAACAGCACTTACTAAATTAACAGATGCTTGGTTGCATGCTATGGACGAAGGTAACCTCATAGGTATAACATTTTTGGATTTCAGCAAAGCTTTTGATTTAGTGAGTCATGATATACTTATAGAAAAATTAAAAAACTACAACTTTGATGAATTGTCAATTAAATGGTTTCACTCATATCTAAATAACAGGACACAATGTGTAAAAATTGGAACAACTTCTTCTGATGTCTTATCTGTCACAGCAGGAGTGCCACAGGGATCAATATTAGGCCCCCTTTTGTTTTTGTTGTATATTAATGACCTTCCCTTACATGTAAGTCATGCAAATATCGATATGTTTGCTGATGACGCAACTCTGCATATTTATGAAAATAATATATTTAGTATTGAAACGGCCCTAAATTCTGATTTAGAAAATATTGAAAAATGGTGCTTAGAAAATCAAATGGCTCTTAATATTGACAAAACACAATGTATGTTGATGGGTACTAAACAAAGGAAATCGAAATTAAATAATCCAAATCTCAGTTAACATGTCTCTGGCAAACACCTTAATAATGTTGAAGCAGAAAAACTACGTGGGGTTCATATAGATCAAACGCTAAATTTTCATGACCATGTAGACTCGGTCTGCAAATCATTAACATACAAATTATTTACTTTGCGGAAAATCAAGAAATTTCTTCCTTTGAAAACTAGAAAACTGTTTTACAATGCCTTTATCCTACCTTCTATTAATTATTGTCTGACTATCTGGGGTAATGCACCACATAGTTACCTGGAGAGAATCCATAAACTTCAAAAACGGGCCGCTAGAATTATACTTGATGCTGCCCCTGATGCTCCTTCTAAGGCAATATTTGAAAAATTAGGATGGCCATCTTTTTTTGACTTAGTAACTTTGCATAAATGTATCTTGTTGTACAAAATATTTTACAATCAGAGCCCTTCTTACCTACAAGATTTATTTATTTGTCAAGTTTCAAATGCGTATACTTTACGTTCAGAATCTAATTTTGACCTTCACCTACCAAAACACAAATTTGTTTAAAAATTCACTCCAATATTCCGGAGTTCATATTCGGAACAGTTTACCTTTAAATATAAGATGTGCTCCAAGTCTGCTAGTTTTTAAACGAAATGTTGAAAAATATATCTTTATCAACAGAACTTGATTATACCTCTAATTTATATCTTTTGCATATGTATATAATTTATATGTATTGTAAAATCTTACTGATATTACATTTTTCATAACATTTTATGTCATCTTAACTTATATTTTTATCATTGCTATTTAATTATGATTATCATTATCATCATATGAAATCAAACATGTACTTGTATTTTAATTGACTTGCTAAGTTGTTTGTATATCTTTGCTAATTTGATGTAATTATTGTTGAAATTAGAAGGTCCTGAGGAAGAATAGTGTGTCACACTAATCAGGCCACCTTCTCTAAATAAAGTATTATTATTATTAGGAAAATGCCCCCCCCCCCGAAATAGGATTTTCGAATTTGGACAACTTTTAATTTTCGGGCCTGTTAACTTTTCAGGCAGGTAAGTATAGAATTTTTTTTCAGGTTCCCCCTAACTGACTTCCAAAAACGATGCTACGTGGCTGCTTTGCAATTTTTTCTATATTGTACCTTAACAGATTACTACTCAGGTTTCTTTGAGGTTCTTTAAATTCAGACTACAAAATACTGCGACATAAGTTTATTATTAAAATTTGAAACTTCCATCCTGCATATTCCAATGTTCCAATTTTCTTTTTACTATACCATTGATTGACTATGGTGGTCTTGTGGTAAGACACTTGCTCCACTCAGCTGTAGGTGCTTATGTGGACAAGACCCCACCCCTTCCTGGAAAAATACCCCAGGCCCCAAAATACTTTTGTTCATCTTTTTTCATTCATATCTAAATCCACATGCAAATCAAAAAAATATATATAACGTAGAATTTAGATTTTCAATAAAAAAAAAATCATACCCATGGTTTTATAACTTCTCTTTTTATATTGTCAAATACTGAACGTTTACTTATCTCACGGAAGAATGGCAATATCTTCAAAAAGTCAACAAATCATTGTTATAGTCTTTAACTTTTTATTTGTAATTAACTTATTTATATAAGCACAAAGTTTGTAACTTTTTTGTTAATCGGACTCGTGGGCCTTCGGTCTATTGAACCTTTGGACTAGTGGGCCTTCGGACTAATGAACCTTCGGACTAGTGGGAGAAGTGAAGTCCATTTGAGGAAGAAATAAACAATAACCTGAAGTGAAGAAATAAAAAAAAAATCAACTATTAAAAGGCAAGAATATACAAATATATGTAGTATCATTTGTATCAGCCAGAAAAATTATTTTACACTTAATTGAAAAAATGTTGACCCTACTCCCCAATACTTCCTGTCTGTTTTATGATAGGAATTATAATTTTCGACATCAAGTAAATTTTAGAACAATGATTACACATTCACCTTACTCATATTAAGAAAATGAAGATGTATTGAAAGACTTTTTTAGAATTGATTTTTTAAAAAATATATATCGATCAACATCACAAAATTTATATAACTGGCCCAAACTGGCAGATGATGAAATAACTTCAAATAAGCAATTAAATATTATACTTTCCTATTTGTAAGCATTATGTGTCCAGTGGTAAGGAGCCTATTAGGATAGCATAAAAAAGAATGTACAAATGTTAATAATTGATTTATCAAAAAAATTATTTCCTTTTCCTTCGGGACTTTTTTATTTTCATGATTATAACTAAACCTAAACATTAAAAAAATGCTGGCCTTATAATGAAGAAAGGGTCCTCTTTCAAAATAGATAATTTCAGGGCTGCTGGGTCAGAAGTACCAAGGGGGTACTTTGACTAAAAATAAATTAATGCTTTGAAATCACAGGCGCTTGACGTTTTTAACCTTTCTATTTATAAATAAAAATTTTTCCTACTATAATAATAACCAAGGTGGCTCACGTAGCCATCTTGGATTTTTTCAGATCAGCTACCTCGCCTCGATTTTTAGTCTACAGTATGTTTAAAATAAACAGATACAAAACTTTCCTTGGAGTTCTTACCTTAACTATGCCTCAACTTTCGGGCAATCCAACTCAAACCACATTAAACCCTCTGTAATCTTTAAAATATCGCTTCATACTCAGTCTACTGCTACCGACTCAGAAAAATTTGGAAAAGGGAGGCCGGAAGTTTAAGTTAAAACGTCATAATCCAGGAAAGCCCTTTTCTGATTGGTTGATATCTTAAGAGTTATAATATTAAACTTGTGGTAATATTTGAAATAGAAAACGAACTGTTTGTATCATGTAAATCTATAGCATGAAAAACAAAATACACATAAAATAATGGAGCTTGAACAGTTTTAATGGTATGTATCATATAAATACCTTAGTAATCAATCAAATTTAAGCAGAGGAAATTCTCATATACATAATAACATCAACTTCCGGCCTCCCTTTTCTAATTTTTACCGAATCGGTAGCAGTAGACTGAGGATGAAGCGATATTTTAAAGATTACAGAGGGTTTAATGTGGTTTGAGTTGGATTGCCCGAAAGTTGAGGCATAGTTAAGGTAAGAACTCCAAGGAAAGGGTTGTATCTGTTTATTTTAAACATACTGTAGACTAAAAATCGAGGCGAGGTAGCTGACCTGAAAAAAATCCAAGATGGCTACGTGAGCCACCTTGGTTATTATTATAGTAGGGAAAATTTTTATTTATAAATAGAAAGGTTAAAAACGTCAAGCGCCTGTGTTTGAAATCTGCTCTTTGATGCGCAATGGTGCCTCTTTCAAAATTCGTTAATTTCATGGCTTTTGGCTTAAAACACGAACCAAATATAATCGCTGGAAAGTTGTTACATGATACTCAGGTGACCTATAAGGCCCGTGGGCCATTTTGATTTTTTTTATCTGTATGCATTGTAACTATGACTTTTCTAACCTTCTTTTTCAGCAAACACAGGAAATGTCACAACAAAACCAGCCATCTCCACAGAGAGATCAACGACAAAACGTAAGAAATAGATACAAGTCGTACACTTTTTTTTATTTTAAATGCAAATGCGTGATGTTGTTATACATTTGAACTTGACATGTGACTGTTCTCATCTGTCACAACCCAAGGATTTTTCGCCCCCACATGCAGAAGGTGCAGCGAGAGACATCACAAGAGAAGAGCATAGCAGCTCCACAAAGGGTCAGGGTTCGACGACAAGTTTCTTCAGAGAAACATGAAATATGCAAATAATAAATACTAGTAGTATACTAGCTCTGAAGTCCATTGACTTTTTTTTGCATAATTAAGTCAATTCTTATTGTAAATTATTTTTTTCTCTTTGCTTTTTAGGTCACCTGAGTAAACTCAGGTGACCTATTGCTATCCGTTTTCGTCCGTCGTCGTCCGTCGTCCGTCGTGTGTCGTGTGTTAACATTTGAACATTTTCAGCTTCTTCTCTGCAACCACTGAACCAATTTCAACCAAATTTGGCACAAAGCATCTATGGGTGAAGGGGAACAAAAATTGTGAATTTCATGATCCCTACCCCCCCTTGGGCCTGAGGGGTGGGGCCAAAACCACTAAAATTAATTCAATCTTTAAAAATCTTCTTCTTTACTCCTGGACATCAAGCAGTCAAACTATTTGCATGATTGTAATCAGCATTGAGTCCTCTACCAAAATTGTGAAATTCATGGCCCTGGGGTCAGGGGTTTTAGTGCTAGGGCGGGGCTAAATAAGTATATAGTGAAAATGAATTATTTCTTTGAAAATCTTCTTCTCTGCTCCTGGGTATTAAATAAACCAACTAAGTACATAGTTATGATGAGCAAGAGTGCCTCTACCAAATTTGTGAATTTTATGGCCCCAGGGTCAGGGGTTCTGGTGTTAGGGTGGGGCTCTATTGATTATATAGTAAAAATACATGATTTCTTTGAAAATCTTCTTCTCTGCCCCTGGGTATTAAATAAACCAAGTAAGTAAATAGTTATGATAAGCAAGAGTGCCTCTAATAAAATTGTGAATTTTATGGCCCCAGGGTCAAGGGTTCTGGTGTTGGGGGGGGGGGCTCATTGATTATATAGTGAAATTACATGAATTCTTTGAAAATCTTCTTCTCTGCTCCTAGGTATTAAATAAACTAACTAAGTGCATATTTATGATGAGAAAGAGTGCCTCTATCAAAATTGTGAATTTTATGGCCCCAGGGTCAAGGGTTCTGGTGTTGGGGGGGGGGGGCACGATTGATAATATAGTGAAATTACATGAATTCTTTGAAAATCTTCTTCTCTGCTCCTAGGTATTAAATAAACTAACTAAGTGCATAGTTATGATGAGCAAGAGTGCCTCTACAAAAATTGTGAATTTTATTGCCCCAGGGTCAGGAGTTCTGGTGTTAGGGTGGGGCTCTATTGATTATATAGTGAAAATACATTGAATCTTTGAAAATTTTCTTCTCTGTCTCTGGGTATGAAGCAGATGAACTACTATATAGTTATGATGAGAAAGGGCCCTAATCTTGCAGAATTGTGAATTTCAAGGCCCCAGGGTCAGGGGTGGGGGGGGGCTCTACTTATATACTGGAAATGAAATCAATTGTTTGAAATCTGGTCCTTTGTATTTATAAAACATTTATTTACTTTTTGATAGGCAATTTTAAGGGTGCCTTTTAAAAATTTGTGCAACCTAGGGTCAGGGGTTTATGTCAGAGTGTTAGGGGCACTACTGATTATTGATGAATATTACTGATTAGTTGGAGTTCATTTTTGTTCCCCTACACTGCATATGGGTATTCAGTTACCAAGCTAAGCGACTGCTAAGTTTATTGTTATGATGATCAATGGTGCTCTTTCAAAATTGTGAATGCCATATAGCATCTGGCTTAAAACATGTTATTGAATCAAATTCAATACACTGTAACTGGAAAGTTGTTGCATAATGCTCAGGTGACCTATAAGGCCCGTGGGCCTCTTGTTAAAAATATACACTGTACACCATAAGAATACACAGAGTTTAATCATGTATGCCAATACACACAAATATCAGCATTACTTTTATGAATATCAGAATAACATTCATTCAACAGCCTCCTCTCAACCTGTTCTCAGTTAACATCATTGAATTTGGATAATATTATATTACGTAATCACCATTCCTCCACACAGAGCGTTTCGTGTAAACCGTTCAGTGTTTCGTGTAGGCTCCAAACGTATTCGTGCAAACCGTGTAGCGAGCGTGCGAGAAATGTGTGGGTTTCGTATAAGAACCGTGCGATGTTCGTGTGAGAAACGTGTAGCGATCATTCGGAACTCCCAAGCCTTTTCATTTTGAAAATGGCTCCCAGGTAAGGTGGAAGGAGATTGTCGTTGTCTATAAGAAACTCTATTATTGATTATCATAAAGAGGGAAAATCGACTGTAAAAATCGAAAGACTTCGTAAGAGCAACTATCAATTCAAATCCACGTGACAGAGTATAAGGCGGTTCCTGAATCGGTATAAAAGGACAGGCAGTGTGCATGATCAAAGGTTTGTACTGCGTTTTAAATTATAATTTAAGCTGTAAGGGGTTAAAAGGCTAATGTGACAGGGTTTTTTTTTTAGGGGTCGTAGAGGGCCTGTATAAGGCCCCATTCCCAATGGTAAAAAGTATGTGTTTTTCCCAATTTCATTGAAGAAAATTCCCAAAAAGAGAATCGAAACAAACAAACCAGTTAAAAAATGTTCAAATGCAGTAACATTTTTATCAAAAGTGTTGTTCCAAATAAAAATCTAAAAGGCATTCTCCCAAAACTGATTGACTGAATGCAAATTAAGTCAAAGAAATACTTTGCAAATAAATCAAAAACCCTCTTATTTGAATTTATATAGAAAAATATTAATATGATACTTTTCCCAATATCAACCAAATGTCGCTATTTTTCCCAATTGGTAAGGCCCAGGCCCTTGTTTTTAAGACCTAGAAAAAACCCTGTGTGACTATAAAAATAAAGTTACAGGGTAGTATTTAGTAAAATCATAACTAGTACATGTACAATTTGTACATGATGCACTAGGCCTATTAAATCAATGCCTGTTCGATTTAATGTGAAGAACCTTTCCATTATACTATGCTCCATTTAAAATCTATTGTTTAATGCAACATTTCTTTTTACATGTACCATGACTTAGTTTTATTGGCTTTGGTTGATGCTGATTACAAATTCATATATGTAGATTCTGGTTGCAATGGAAGAGTACGTGATAGTGGTGTGTTTGCAAATTCAAGCTTATACCAAGCTTTGGACTCAAATGATCTTCATATTCCACCTCAACCTTTACCAGAGAAATACACCTGTTCCGTATGTCATTGTTAGGGATGAAGAATTTCTCTTGACAGTCTTCTATAATGAAACCATACTCCTTCAAACATCTGGACTAAATCAAAAGAATTTTCAACTACAAGAGCAAGGCGAATAGTTGAAAATGTTTTTGGAATTTTAACAAGTAGATTTGGGGTATTTATAAAGGCTTTTCCTCTAGAATTAGAAAACTTAAGGAAATTGTTTTGGCATGCTGTGCACTGCATAACTTTCTGAGAACAAGGAAATCAGCCACAGAATATATAGGCCCAGGGATGATTGATGAGGAGGACACTGAGAATGGGACAATGAATTATGGGATTTGGAGACAAGAAATGGGCACAGATCTATCCGGTCTTATTAGACAATGTGGGAATCGATCGAGAAATGATGTACAAGACATAAGAGAAGAATTTTGTTACTATTTTAATACAAATGGTCAGGGTTCTTGGCTATGGGAATTGCTGTAACTTACAAGATGGGACTGTGATCCTTTGGGACAATTTGTGTTTTCAAAAAGTTAATATTGTGCTTGTTTAATTTCTAGTATGTGGTGTGTGGCATTCACACCCGGGAATATGTTCAAAGACAACATAGTATCAGTTAATAGATCTCACTTTTTGATTTAACTTGGTCTATTGAATTAATTACAAATGGAGTTAAATATATTGTATTTCTAATTTCTTGAATTTAAATCTAAAGGAAAGATCACTTTGACTGCAGAGATAGGTACTCAGAACCGGGACTTTTTATTGTGCAGTGTAGAAAAGGTTTTTTAACAGATAGAAAAAAGGATATCACTGAAATCATTCATCATGAACAAATATAAACAAAAAATAATAAAACAGAGAAAATATTTAACAAATTCCCTACTCATTAAAAGAAAAACACAATATCTGGCTCAAGAAAAACAAAATCAATACTGACTAGATGCACAAAACCTGCCTGTTAAATTTCACCAATTAATCAAATATTTGATTAAAGTTCCCAGAAATATATCCATTCTTGTAAATCTATTTAGATCTTAAGTTACAGTGACTGTACACTTGTTCACAAATGACAGTTTAACAATGTTTGACCTATGGAGAAAGGAACATAATTCCAAAATTGAATGACATAATTGAGTATAAAGAATTAAAGCTGTTTGCTTCTTTTTAAAAACCAATGCACAAAGAAAATAAATATACCCCCGGTAGTCTTAAACGGAGTAAATCTACAAAGCTTACACAACAATGTTTACCAGGAATATTTAAGGTGTTGGTACCTCTTACATCGTCTCTTTACATACCATGATCAATAACATACTTTGTTGATATTCACAGTACTAAATAAATCTTTCATAACAGTTTCCAGCATTCAAAAATGACATGGAAGTCAAAATACTCAAAAAAGCTTGCTATTGGTTTACAACAGCGACATTAGTAAGATGGACAATGTTTTGCACATTTTTTGTTTCATTTGAGTACGCTACTCTGAAAAAAATTGACAGGAGAAAATCTTCAATGTTTTCCACATTATCAACACTGAGGTGACTAGCAATACACATTGTAAATAATGTTGAGGAGAAAATTGATAGCTTTACTTTCTGGTCTCCATAAGAGAAGCAGAGAGTACCATTCATTGATTTTTGTCAGGTTTCTTTCGCCATTTTCATTTTGCACGATGGACATCTGATGAATTAGAATCATCATCTGCAGGCAACTTTTCCCTTACACATTTCACACGTAAAGTGCATCACTAAACCCACTTGGGTTATTTTTCCTTCCTTTTCAATGATATCATTATCTTCAGGTGCCTGTAAACAATTTACCAAATCATCAATTCTTTCAATGCTTGTAGCTTTCGTAGCCGCAGTAGTTTATACATTTTGGAACAGACGGGTTGAGAGTTGATTCAATCTGTAACTTTTGCCAAATTCTAGCTTCGTCACCATGTCATCCCAAAGTGTTAATTTCATTGTTGCAGAGCTATCTCCAACGATCACTTCTTGCTTTTGAATTTGAAGTTTTCTGACTATTTGTACTGATACTGGTCTTGCCGACAGAAGCTTGACGTCAACAGCAACCTAATCAAAACATAATGATTAATAAGTTAAAATAAACCGCATGTGCTTCATATGCTTCATTACGAATACTGGTACACAGAACAATTCTTTTCGTTAAAGCTTAACACTATGGGTAAATTTCTTTATATTCACACTATAAAATCATAGTCCCCCCCTAAATGAGTAATATAAATAACTTTAACTGCTTGGTTTTTAATTTCTAATTTCATATCGTTCGAGGCAAATGAATGGGCCAATCCGTTTGCCTTGGGGTGCGACCCGTTTAGGTGGATAGGGGAGTCTGGTAGCTGAGGTCTGTAGGTGCTGGGTTTAATGCACCTGTCCGACTAACACTCCACTTTGGTCCCATAATTCATGTAGACGGGAGGTCAATCGGCTATACATGCCGAGCTGATATATTTACTTGTCCTAGCTTTTATGTCTTGCAGCATCTTAATATCCGGGTATACTTTTTCTTTGCAATTTCTAATACGTCGATCAGTCAAACCTTTCCGTAGTATTCTTCCAACTGAATTTCATTCTTCCTGCCATTTTGGAGTTATTGAAGGACCACGGAAAGCCTCTCCTTCTGCCTCTCCAGTCACAAAATCAGTCCAGAAGGCAATGTCCACTTCCCTGGAAACCTGTCTCTGGTCACTGCTCTTCTCACCGATAAATCTGAGTGTTAAGTTTAGTATGTTTTTGTCCTTAAAGATATTCACCATTTCTTCAATAATATTAACAGTTAATTCAGCTGGTGTTGTGGGATGTGGGGATATTGGGCTTCTATCTCTTAAATTCTGCAGTGAGCTATAAAGCAGTAAGTTCCACATACACCTTTATTAGTTGTTATGAATATTTTTGCCATTGCTTTACATGTAAAAAAAAATCAACCAATTAATCTTACTTGAAAATGGTTTTTTTTCGTTAAATATTGGATGACCCCTATTTCTCCATGTTTTTAAAACTGTTATCTCGAAATAATACATACGGTATGTTCCTAACACTTTAAAACTGTTTTTATTTAAGGCCACCTGGCCCTGAAATTGAGATCATCGAAAATCTCGTCTATTTACCCTGCCATGTCGGTTTGCAAGATAATTCGGTCCAATGTGCTTCGTACAGATGCAAGCTACACGAGTAATTAATAAAGGAGTAA